>NW_027327979.1:0-90106 GCF_047675955.1 Chlorocebus sabaeus
CCCTCAAGAAGATTTGGCAAAGAATGTTCTTGTGGAATTTACAAAGTGATATTTGGAAGCCCATAGAGGTCTATGGTGAAAAAGGAAATATCTTCCGTTAAAAACTGGATAGAAGCTTTCTGAACAACTGCTTTGTGTTCTTTTAATTCATCTCACAGAGTTACAGCTCTCCCCTCAAGAAACCTTTCGCTAAGGCTGTTCTTGTGGAATTTGCAAAGAGATATTTGGAAGCCCATAGAAGGCTGTGGTGAAAAAGGAAATATCTTCTGTTAAAAACTGTAAGGAAGCTTTCTGAAAAACTGCTTTGTGTTCTGTTAAATCATGTCAGAGAGTTACAGCTTCTGCCTCCAAAAGCCTATCGCTAAGACTGTTCTTTTGGAATTTACAAAGTGATATTTGGGAGCACATAGAGGGCTATGGTGAAAAAGGAATATCTTCAGTTAAAAACTGGAAAGAAGCTTTCTTAGAAACTGCTTTGTGTTCTGTTAATTCATCTAACAGAGTCACAGCGTTCCCTTCAGGAAGCCTTCAGCTAAGGCTGTTCTTGTGAAATTTGAAAAGTGATATTTGGAAGCCCATAGAGGGCTATGGCGAAAAAGGAAATATCTTCCGTTAAAAACTGGAAAGAAGCTTTCTGAGAAACTGCTCTGTGTTCTGTTAATTCACCTCACAGAGTTACATCTTTCCCTTCAAGAAGTCTTTCGCTAAGGCTGTTCTTGTGGAATTGGCAACGGGATATTTGGAAGCCCATAGAGGGCTATGGTGAAAAAGGAAATATCTTCCGTTCAAAACTGGAAAGAAGCTTTCTGAGAAACTGCTCTGTGTTCTGTTAATTCATCTCACATAGTTACATCTTTCCCTTCAAGAAGCCTTTCGCTAAGGCTGTTCTTGTGGAATTGGCAAAGGGATATTTGGAAACCCTTAGAGGGCTACGGTGAATAAGGAAATATCTTCCGTTAAAAACTGGAAAGAAGCTTTCAGAGAAACTGCTTTGTGTTCTGTTCATTCATCTCACAGAGTTGCATTTTTACCTTCAAGAAGCCTTTCACTAAGGCCGTTCCTGTGGAATTGGCAAAGTGATATTTGGAAGCCCTTAGACTGCTATATTGAAAAAGGAAATATCTTCCGTTAAAAACTGGAAAGAAGGTTCTGAAAACTGCTTTGTGTTCTGTTAATTCATCTCAGAGAGTTACAGCTTGCCCTTCAAGAAGCCTTTCGCTAAGGGTGTTCTTGTGGAATTTGGAAAGTGATATTTGGAAGCCCAGAGAAGGCTATGGTGAAAAAGGAATTGTCTTCAGGTAAAAACTGGAAAGAAGCTTTCTGGCAAACTGCTTTGTGTTCTGTTAATTAATGTCAGAGAGTTTCAGCTTTCCTCTCAACAATTCCTTCGCTAAGACTGTTCTTGCGGAATTTGGAAAGTGATACTTGGAAGCCCATAGTGGGCTATGGTGAAAAAGGAAATATCTCCCCTTAAAAACTGGAAAGAAGCTTTCTGGAAAACTGCTTTGTGTTCTGTTAATTCATCTCACAGAATTCCATCTTTCCCCTCAAGGAGCCTTTCGCTAAGACTGTTCTTGTGGAATACGGAAAGTGATATTTGGAAGCCCCTAGAGGGCTATGGTGAAAAAGGAAATATCTTCCGTTAAAAACTGGAAAGAAGCTTTCTGAGAAACTGCTTTCAGTTCTGTAAATTCGTCTCACATAGTTACATCTTTCCCTTCAAGAAGCCTTTCGCTAAGGCTGTTCTTGTGGAATTGGCAAAGGGATATTTGGAAGCCCATGGAGGGCTAGGGTGAAAAAGGAAATATCTTCCGTTAAAAACTGGAAAGAAGCTTTCAGAGAAACTGCTTTGTGTTCTGCTAATTCATCTCACAGAGTTACAGCTTTCCCTTCAAAAAGCCTTTTGCTAAGGCTGTACTTGTGGAATTCGCAAATTGATATTTGGGAGCCCATGGAGGGCTATGGTGAAAAAGCAAATATCTTCCGTTAAAAACTTTAAACAAGCTTCTGGGAAACTGCTTTGTTTTCTGTTAATTCATGTCACAGAGTTACAGCTTTCCCCTCAAGAAGCCTTTCGCTAACACTGTTCTTGTGGAATTTGTAAAGTTTATTTGGAAGCCCATAGAGTACTACGGTGAAAAAGGAAATACCTTCATTGAAAAACTGGAAAGAAGCTTTCTGAGAAACTGCTTTGTGTTCTGTTAATTCATCTCACAGAGTTACAGCTTTTCCCTCAAGAAACTTTTCACTAAGACTGTTCTTGTGGAATTTCAAAGTGATATTTGGAAGCCCATAGAGGGCTACGGTGAAAAAGGAAATATCTTCCGTTAAAAACTGGAAAGAAGCTTTCTGAGAAACTGCTTTGTGTTCTGTAAATTCATCTCACAGTGTTACATCTTTCCCTTCAAGAAACCTTTTGCTAAGGCTGTTCTTGTGGAATTTGCAAAGTGATATTTCGAAGCCCATAGAGGGCTATGGTGAAAAAGGAAATATCTTCCGTTAAAAACGGGAAAGAAGCTTTCAGGGAAACTGCTTTGTGTTCTGTTAATTCATCTCACAGAGTTACATCTTTCCCCTCAAGAAGCCTTTCGGTAAGACTGTTCTTGTAAAATTTCTAAAGATTATTTGGAAGCCCATAGAGGGCTATGGTGAAAAAGGAAATACCTTCAGTGAAAAAGTGGAAAGAAGCTTTCTGAGAAACTGCATTGTGTTCTGTTAATTCATCTCACCGAGTTGCAGCTTTCCCCTCAAGAATCCTTTCGCTAAGACTGTTCTTGTGGAATTTGCAAAGTGATATTTGGAAACCCGTAGAGGGCTATGGTGAAAAAGGAAATATCTTCCGTTAAAAACAGGAAAGAAGCTTTCGGAGAAACTGCTTTGTGTTCTGTTAATTGATCTCACAGAGTTACAGCCTTCCCCTCAAGAAGCCTTTTGCTAAGACTGTATTTTTCGAATTTGCAAAGAGATATTTGGAAGCCCTTAAAGTGCTATGGTGAAAAAGGAATTATCTTCAGTTGAAAACTGGAAAGAAGCTTTCTGAGAAACTGCTTTGTTTTCTGTTAATTCATCTCACAGAATTACAGCTTTCCCATCCAGAAGCCTTTCGCTAAGACTGTTCTTGTGGAATTTGCAAAGGGATATTTGTAAGCCCTTAGAGGGCGATGGTGAAAAAGGAAATATCTTCCGTTAAAAACTGCCAAGAAGCTTTCTGAGACACTGCTTTGTTTTCTGTTAATTCATCTCACAGTGTTACAGCTTTCCCCTCAAGAGGACTTTCCCTAAGACTGTTCTTGTGGAATTTGCAAAGTGATATTTGGGACCCCATAGTCGGCTGTAGTGAAAAAGGAAAAATCTTCCGTTAAAAAATGGAAAGAAACTTTCTGAGAAATTGCTTTGTGTTCTGTTAATTCATCTCACAGAATTACAGCTTTCCCTTCAAGAAGCCTTTCGCTTAGGCTGTTCTTGTGGAATTTGCAAAGTGATTTTCGGAAGCCCGTAGAGTGCTATGGTGAAAAAGGAAATATCTTCCGTGAAAAACGGGAAAGAAGTTTTCTGAGTTACAGCTTTCCCTTCAAGAAGCCTTTCGCTAAGGCTGTTCTTGTGGAATTTGCAAAGTGATATTTGGAAGCCCATAGAGGGCTTTGGTGAAAAAGGAAATATCTTCAGTTAAAAACTGGAAAGAAGCTGTCTGTGAAACTGCTTTGTGTTGTTTTAATTCATCTCAGAGAGTTACAGCTTTCCCCTGAAGAAGAGTTTTGCTAAGACTGTTCTTGTGGAATTGGAAAAGTGATATTTGGAAGCCGATAGAGGTCTATGGTGAAAAAGGAATATTTTCAGTTAAAAACCGGAAAGAAGCTGTCTGAGAAACTGCTTTGTGTTCTGTTAATTCATCTCACAGAGTTACAGCTTTCCCCTCAAGAAGCCTTTAGCTAAGACTGTTCTTGTGGAATTTGCAAAGAGATATTTGGAAGTCCATAGAGGACTATGGCGAAAAAGGAAATATTTTAGGTTCAAAACCGGAAAGAAGCTTTCTGAGAAACTACTTTGTGTTCTGTTAATTCATCTCGCAGAGTTACAGATTTCCTCTCAAGAAGCCTTTCGCTAAGACTGTTCTTGTGGAATTGGCAAAGTGATATTTGGAAGCCCATAGAGGGCTACGGTGTAAAAGTAAATATCTTCCGTTAAATACTGGAAAGAAAGTTTCTGAGAAACTATTTCGTGTTCTGATAATTCATCGCACAGAGTTACTGCTTTCCCCTCAATAAGCCTTTCGTTAAGACTGTTCTTGTGGAATTTGCAAACTGATATTTGGAAGCCCGTACAGGGCTATGGTGAAAAAGGAATATCTTCAGTTAAAAACTGGAAAGAAGCTTTCTGAGAAACTGCTTTGTGTTCTGTTAATTCATCTCACAGAGTTCCTGCTTTACCATCAAGAACCCTTTCACTAAGACTGTTCTTGTGACTTTAGCAAAGTGATATTTGGAAGCCCATAGAGGGTTATGATGAAAAAGGAAATATCTTCCGTTAAAAACTGGAAAGATGCTTTCTGAGAAACTGCTTTGTTTTCTGTTAATTCATCTCACAGAGTTACTGCTTTCCCCTCAAGAAGCCTTTCGCTAAGACTGTTCTTCTGGAATTTTCAAACTGATATTGGGAAGCCCATAGAGGGCTATGGCGAAAAAGGAAATATCTTCCGCTTAAAACTGGAAAGAATCTTTCTGAGAAAGTGCTCTGTGTACTGTTAATTCATCTCATAGAGTTACTGTTTTCCCAGGAAGAAGCCTTTCGCTAAGAATGTCTTGTGGATTTTGCAAAGTGATATATGGAAGACCATACAGGGCTATGGTGAAAAAGGAAATATCCTCCGTAAAAAACTGGAAAGAAGCTTTCTGAGAAACTGCTTTGTGTTCGGTTAATTCATCTCACCGATTTACAGCTATAACCTCAAGAAGCCTTTCACTAAGTCTGTTCTTGTGGAATTTGCAAAGTGATATTTGGAAGCCCTTAGAGGGCTACCATGAAAAAAGAAATATCTTCCGTTAAAAACTGGAAAGAAGCTTTCTGAGAAACTACTATGTGTTCTGTTAATTCATCTCGCAGAGTTACAGATTTCCCCTAAACAAGCCTTTCGCTAAGACTGTTCTTGTGGAATTGGCAAAGTGATATTTGGAAGCCCATAGAGCGCCATGGTGTAAAAGGAAATATCTTCCGTTAAAAACTGGAAAGAAACTTTCTGAGAAACTGTTTCATGTTCTGTTAATTCATCTGACAGAGTTACTGCTTTCCCCTCACGAAGCCTTTCGCTAAGACTGTTCTTGTGGAATTTGCAAAGTGATATTTGGAAGCCCATAGAGGGCGATGGTGAAAATGGAAATATTTTCCGTTACAAACTGGAAAGAAGCTTTCTGAGAAACTGCTTTGTGTTCTCTTAATTCATCGCACAGATTTACAGCTTTCCCCTCAAGAAGCCTTTCGGTAAGACTGTTCATGTGGAATTTGCAAAGTGATATTTGGAAGCCCATATAGGGCCACGGTGAAACAGGAAATATATTCCGTTAAAAACGGGAAAGAATCTTTCTGAGAAACTGCTTTGTGTTCTGTTAATTCATCTCACAGAGTTACAGCTTTCCCCTCAAGAAGCCTTTCGCTAAGACACTTCTCGTGGAATTTGCAAAGTGATATTTTGAAACCCTTAGAGGGCTATGGTGAAAAAGGAAATATCTTCCATTGAAAACTGGAAAGAAGCTTTCTGAGAAACTGCTTAGTGTTCTGTTAATTCATCTAACAGACTTACAGCTTTCCTTTCAAGAATCCTTTCGCTAAGTCTGTTCTGGTGGAATTTGAAAAGTGATATTTGGAAGTCCATAGAGGCCTATGGGGAAAAAGGAAATATCTTCAGTTAAAACCTGGAAAGCAGCAGTTTGAGAAACTGCTTTGTGTACTGTTAATTCATGCAACAGAGTTACACCTTTCCCCTCAAGAAGCCTTTCGCGAAGACAGTTCTTGTGGAATTTGCAAAGTGATAATTCGAAGCCCATAGAGGGCTACGGTGAAAAAGGAAATATCTTTAGTTAAAAACTGGAAGGAAGCTTTCTGAGAAACTGCTTTAGGTTCTGTTAATTCATCTCACACAGTTATATTTTTCCCCTCAAGAAGCCTTTCGCTAAGTCTGTTCTTCTGGAATTTGCAAAGTGATCTTTCGAAGCCCAGAGAAGGCTATGGTGAAAAAGGAAATATCTTCAGTTAAAAACTGGAAGGAAGCTGTCTGAGAAACTGCTTTCTGTTCTGTTAATTCATCTCACAGAGTTACACCTTTACCCTCAGGAAGCCTTTCTCTAAGACTGTTTTTTGGAATTAGCAAAGTGATATTTTGGAAGCCCATGCAGGGCAATGGTGAAAAAGGAAATATCTTCAGTTAATCACTGGAAAGAAGTTTTCTGAGAAACTGCTTTGTGTTCTGTTAATTCATCTCACACAATTAGAGCATTCCCCTCAAGAAGTCTTTCGCTAAGACTGTTCTTGTGGAATTGGCAAAGTGATATTTGGAAGCCCATACAGGGCTATGGTGAAAAAGGAAATATCTCCAGTTAAGAACTGGAATGAATCTCTCTGAGAAACTGCTTTGTGATCTCTTAATTCATCTCACAGAGTTACTGCGATCCCCTCAAGAAGATTTGGCAAAGAATGTTCTTGTGGAATTTACAAAGTGATATTTGGAAGCCCATAGAGGTCTATGGTGAAAAAGGAAATATCTTCCGTTAAAAACTGGATAGAAGCTTTCTGAACAACTGCTTTGTGTTCTTTTAATTCATCTCACAGAGTTACAGCTCTCCCCTCAAGAAACCTTTCGCTAAGGCTGTTCTTGTGGAATTTGCAAAGAGATATTTGGAAGCCCATAGAAGGCTGTGGTGAAAAAGGAAATATCTTCTGTTAAAAACTGTAAGGAAGCTTTCTGAAAAACTGCTTTGTGTTCTGTTAAATCATGTCAGAGAGTTACAGCTTCTGCCTCCAAAAGCCTATCGCTAAGACTGTTCTTTTGGAATTTACAAAGTGATATTTGGGAGCACATAGAGGGCTATGGTGAAAAAGGAATATCTTCAGTTAAAAACTGGAAAGAAGCTTTCTTAGAAACTGCTTTGTGTTCTGTTAATTCATCTAACAGAGTCACAGCGTTCCCTTCAGGAAGCCTTCAGCTAAGGCTGTTCTTGTGAAATTTGAAAAGTGATATTTGGAAGCCCATAGAGGGCTATGGCGAAAAAGGAAATATCTTCCGTTAAAAACTGGAAAGAAGCTTTCTGAGAAACTGCTCTGTGTTCTGTTAATTCACCTCACAGAGTTACATCTTTCCCTTCAAGAAGTCTTTCGCTAAGGCTGTTCTTGTGGAATTGGCAACGGGATATTTGGAAGCCCATAGAGGGCTATGGTGAAAAAGGAAATATCTTCCGTTCAAAACTGGAAAGAAGCTTTCTGAGAAACTGCTCTGTGTTCTGTTAATTCATCTCACATAGTTACATCTTTCCCTTCAAGAAGCCTTTCGCTAAGGCTGTTCTTGTGGAATTGGCAAAGGGATATTTGGAAACCCTTAGAGGGCTACGGTGAATAAGGAAATATCTTCCGTTAAAAACTGGAAAGAAGCTTTCAGAGAAACTGCTTTGTGTTCTGTTCATTCATCTCACAGAGTTGCATTTTTACCTTCAAGAAGCCTTTCACTAAGGCCGTTCCTGTGGAATTGGCAAAGTGATATTTGGAAGCCCTTAGACTGCTATATTGAAAAAGGAAATATCTTCCGTTAAAAACTGGAAAGAAGGTTCTGAAAACTGCTTTGTGTTCTGTTAATTCATCTCAGAGAGTTACAGCTTGCCCTTCAAGAAGCCTTTCGCTAAGGGTGTTCTTGTGGAATTTGGAAAGTGATATTTGGAAGCCCAGAGAAGGCTATGGTGAAAAAGGAATTGTCTTCAGGTAAAAACTGGAAAGAAGCTTTCTGGCAAACTGCTTTGTGTTCTGTTAATTAATGTCAGAGAGTTTCAGCTTTCCTCTCAACAATTCCTTCGCTAAGACTGTTCTTGCGGAATTTGGAAAGTGATACTTGGAAGCCCATAGTGGGCTATGGTGAAAAAGGAAATATCTCCCCTTAAAAACTGGAAAGAAGCTTTCTGGAAAACTGCTTTGTGTTCTGTTAATTCATCTCACAGAATTCCATCTTTCCCCTCAAGGAGCCTTTCGCTAAGACTGTTCTTGTGGAATACGGAAAGTGATATTTGGAAGCCCCTAGAGGGCTATGGTGAAAAAGGAAATATCTTCCGTTAAAAACTGGAAAGAAGCTTTCTGAGAAACTGCTTTCAGTTCTGTAAATTCGTCTCACATAGTTACATCTTTCCCTTCAAGAAGCCTTTCGCTAAGGCTGTTCTTGTGGAATTGGCAAAGGGATATTTGGAAGCCCATGGAGGGCTAGGGTGAAAAAGGAAATATCTTCCGTTAAAAACTGGAAAGAAGCTTTCAGAGAAACTGCTTTGTGTTCTGCTAATTCATCTCACAGAGTTACAGCTTTCCCTTCAAAAAGCCTTTTGCTAAGGCTGTACTTGTGGAATTCGCAAATTGATATTTGGGAGCCCATGGAGGGCTATGGTGAAAAAGCAAATATCTTCCGTTAAAAACTTTAAACAAGCTTCTGGGAAACTGCTTTGTTTTCTGTTAATTCATGTCACAGAGTTACAGCTTTCCCCTCAAGAAGCCTTTCGCTAACACTGTTCTTGTGGAATTTGTAAAGTTTATTTGGAAGCCCATAGAGTACTACGGTGAAAAAGGAAATACCTTCATTGAAAAACTGGAAAGAAGCTTTCTGAGAAACTGCTTTGTGTTCTGTTAATTCATCTCACAGAGTTACAGCTTTTCCCTCAAGAAACTTTTCACTAAGACTGTTCTTGTGGAATTTCAAAGTGATATTTGGAAGCCCATAGAGGGCTACGGTGAAAAAGGAAATATCTTCCGTTAAAAACTGGAAAGAAGCTTTCTGAGAAACTGCTTTGTGTTCTGTAAATTCATCTCACAGTGTTACATCTTTCCCTTCAAGAAACCTTTTGCTAAGGCTGTTCTTGTGGAATTTGCAAAGTGATATTTCGAAGCCCATAGAGGGCTATGGTGAAAAAGGAAATATCTTCCGTTAAAAACGGGAAAGAAGCTTTCAGGGAAACTGCTTTGTGTTCTGTTAATTCATCTCACAGAGTTACATCTTTCCCCTCAAGAAGCCTTTCGGTAAGACTGTTCTTGTAAAATTTCTAAAGATTATTTGGAAGCCCATAGAGGGCTATGGTGAAAAAGGAAATACCTTCAGTGAAAAAGTGGAAAGAAGCTTTCTGAGAAACTGCATTGTGTTCTGTTAATTCATCTCACCGAGTTGCAGCTTTCCCCTCAAGAATCCTTTCGCTAAGACTGTTCTTGTGGAATTTGCAAAGTGATATTTGGAAACCCGTAGAGGGCTATGGTGAAAAAGGAAATATCTTCCGTTAAAAACAGGAAAGAAGCTTTCGGAGAAACTGCTTTGTGTTCTGTTAATTGATCTCACAGAGTTACAGCCTTCCCCTCAAGAAGCCTTTTGCTAAGACTGTATTTTTCGAATTTGCAAAGAGATATTTGGAAGCCCTTAAAGTGCTATGGTGAAAAAGGAATTATCTTCAGTTGAAAACTGGAAAGAAGCTTTCTGAGAAACTGCTTTGTTTTCTGTTAATTCATCTCACAGAATTACAGCTTTCCCATCCAGAAGCCTTTCGCTAAGACTGTTCTTGTGGAATTTGCAAAGGGATATTTGTAAGCCCTTAGAGGGCGATGGTGAAAAAGGAAATATCTTCCGTTAAAAACTGCCAAGAAGCTTTCTGAGACACTGCTTTGTTTTCTGTTAATTCATCTCACAGTGTTACAGCTTTCCCCTCAAGAGGACTTTCCCTAAGACTGTTCTTGTGGAATTTGCAAAGTGATATTTGGGACCCCATAGTCGGCTGTAGTGAAAAAGGAAAAATCTTCCGTTAAAAAATGGAAAGAAACTTTCTGAGAAATTGCTTTGTGTTCTGTTAATTCATCTCACAGAATTACAGCTTTCCCTTCAAGAAGCCTTTCGCTTAGGCTGTTCTTGTGGAATTTGCAAAGTGATTTTCGGAAGCCCGTAGAGTGCTATGGTGAAAAAGGAAATATCTTCCGTGAAAAACGGGAAAGAAGTTTTCTGAGTTACAGCTTTCCCTTCAAGAAGCCTTTCGCTAAGGCTGTTCTTGTGGAATTTGCAAAGTGATATTTGGAAGCCCATAGAGGGCTTTGGTGAAAAAGGAAATATCTTCAGTTAAAAACTGGAAAGAAGCTGTCTGTGAAACTGCTTTGTGTTGTTTTAATTCATCTCAGAGAGTTACAGCTTTCCCCTGAAGAAGAGTTTTGCTAAGACTGTTCTTGTGGAATTGGAAAAGTGATATTTGGAAGCCGATAGAGGTCTATGGTGAAAAAGGAATATTTTCAGTTAAAAACCGGAAAGAAGCTGTCTGAGAAACTGCTTTGTGTTCTGTTAATTCATCTCACAGAGTTACAGCTTTCCCCTCAAGAAGCCTTTAGCTAAGACTGTTCTTGTGGAATTTGCAAAGAGATATTTGGAAGTCCATAGAGGACTATGGCGAAAAAGGAAATATTTTAGGTTCAAAACCGGAAAGAAGCTTTCTGAGAAACTACTTTGTGTTCTGTTAATTCATCTCGCAGAGTTACAGATTTCCTCTCAAGAAGCCTTTCGCTAAGACTGTTCTTGTGGAATTGGCAAAGTGATATTTGGAAGCCCATAGAGGGCTACGGTGTAAAAGTAAATATCTTCCATTAAATACTGGAAAGAAAGTTTCTGAGAAACTATTTCGTGTTCTGATAATTCATCGCACAGAGTTACTGCTTTCCCCTCAATAAGCCTTTCGTTAAGACTGTTCTTGTGGAATTTGCAAACTGATATTTGGAAGCCCGTACAGGGCTATGGTGAAAAAGGAATATCTTCAGTTAAAAACTGGAAAGAAGCTTTCTGAGAAACTGCTTTGTGTTCTGTTAATTCATCTCACAGAGTTCCTGCTTTACCATCAAGAACCCTTTCACTAAGACTGTTCTTGTGACTTTAGCAAAGTGATATTTGGAAGCCCATAGAGGGTTATGATGAAAAAGGAAATATCTTCCGTTAAAAACTGGAAAGATGCTTTCTGAGAAACTGCTTTGTTTTCTGTTAATTCATCTCACAGAGTTACTGCTTTCCCCTCAAGAAGCCTTTCGCTAAGACTGTTCTTCTGGAATTTTCAAACTGATATTGGGAAGCCCATAGAGGGCTATGGCGAAAAAGGAAATATCTTCCGCTTAAAACTGGAAAGAATCTTTCTGAGAAAGTGCTCTGTGTACTGTTAATTCATCTCATAGAGTTACTGTTTTCCCAGGAAGAAGCCTTTCGCTAAGAATGTCTTGTGGATTTTGCAAAGTGATATATGGAAGACCATACAGGGCTATGGTGAAAAAGGAAATATCCTCCGTAAAAAACTGGAAAGAAGCTTTCTGAGAAACTGCTTTGTGTTCGGTTAATTCATCTCACCGATTTACAGCTATAACCTCAAGAAGCCTTTCACTAAGTCTGTTCTTGTGGAATTTGCAAAGTGATATTTGGAAGCCCTTAGAGGGCTACCATGAAAAAAGAAATATCTTCCGTTAAAAACTGGAAAGAAGCTTTCTGAGAAACTACTATGTGTTCTGTTAATTCATCTCGCAGAGTTACAGATTTCCCCTAAACAAGCCTTTCGCTAAGACTGTTCTTGTGGAATTGGCAAAGTGATATTTGGAAGCCCATAGAGCGCCATGGTGTAAAAGGAAATATCTTCCGTTAAAAACTGGAAAGAAACTTTCTGAGAAACTGTTTCATGTTCTGTTAATTCATCTGACAGAGTTACTGCTTTCCCCTCACGAAGCCTTTCGCTAAGACTGTTCTTGTGGAATTTGCAAAGTGATATTTGGAAGCCCATAGAGGGCGATGGTGAAAATGGAAATATTTTCCGTTACAAACTGGAAAGAAGCTTTCTGAGAAACTGCTTTGTGTTCTCTTAATTCATCGCACAGATTTACAGCTTTCCCCTCAAGAAGCCTTTCGTTAAGACTGTTCTTGTGGAATTTGCAAAGTGATATTTGGAAGCCCTAAGAGGGCTACGGTGAAAAAGGAACTATCCGAACTTAAAAACTGAAAAGAAGAATTCTGAGAAACTGCTTTGTGTTCTGTTAATTCATGTCACAGAGTGACAGCTTTCCCTTCTATTAGCCTTTCGCTAAGGCTGTTCTTGTGGAATTGACAAAGTGATATTTGGAGGCCGATAGAGGGCAATGGTGAAAAAGGAAACATCTTCAGTTAAAAACTGGAAAGAAGCTTTCTGAGAAAGGGCTTTGTGTTCTGTTAATTCATCTCACAGAGGTACATCTTTCCACTCAAGAAGCCTTTCGTTAAGGCTGTTCATGTGGAATTTGGAAAGTGATATTTGGAAGCCCATAGAGGGCTTTTTTGAAAAAGGAAATATCTTAAGTTAAAAACTGAAAGAAGATGTCTGAGAAACTGCTTTGTGTTCTGTTAATTCATCTCCCAGAGTTACAACTTTCCCCTCAAGAAGCCTTTCACTGCGAATGTTTTTGTAGAATTTGCAAAGTGATATTTTTAAGCCCATAGAGGGCTGTGGTGAAAAAGGAAATATCTTCCGTTAAAAACGGGAAAGAAGCTTTCTGAACTGCACGCTGCTCTGTTAATTCGACTCACAGAGTTACAGCATTCCCCTCAAGAAGTCTTTCGCTAAGACTGTTCTTGTTGTATTTGCAAAGTGATATTTTGAAACCCATAGAGGTATATGGTGAAAAAGGCAATATCTTCTTTTAAAAACTGGAAAGAAGCTTTCTGAGAAACTGCTTTGTGTTCGTTTAATTCAACTCACAGAGTTACAGCTTTTCCTTCAAGAGGTCTTTCGCTAAGGCTGCTCTTGTGGAATTAGCAAAGTGATATTTGGAAGCCCATAGAGGGCTACGGTGAAAAAGGAAATACCTTCAGTTAAAAACTGGAAAGAAGCTTTCTGAGAAACTTCTTTGTGTTCTGTTAATTCATCTCACAGAGTTATAGCCTACCTCTCAGGAAGCCTTTCGCTAAGACTCTTCTTGTGGAATTTGCAAATTGATATTTGGAAGCCCATAGAGGGCTATGGTGAAAAGGAAATATCTTTCGTTAAAAACTGTAAAGAATCTTTCTGAGAAACTGCTATGTGTTCTGTTAATTCATCTCAAAGAGTTACAACTTTCCCCTCAAGAAGCCTTCAGCTAAGGCTCCTCTTGTGTAATTTGCAAAATGATATTTGGAAGCCCATAGAGGTCTACTGTGAAAATGGAAATATCCTCAGATAAAAACCGAAAAGAAGCTTTCTGAGAAACTGCTTTGTGTTCTGTTAGTTCATCTCAGAGAGTTACAGCTTTCTTCTCAAGAAGACTTTCGGTAAGACTGTTCTTGTGAAATTTGCAAAGAGATAGTTGGAAGCCCATAGAGGGCTACGGTGAAAAAGGAAATATCCTAAGATAAAAACTGAAAAGAAGCTTTCTGAGAAACTGCTTTGTTTTCTGTTAATGCAATTCACAGTGATACAGCTTTCCCCTCAAGAATCCTTTCGCTAAGACTGTTCTTTTGGAATTTGCAATGTGATATTTGGAACCCCTAGAGGTCTATGATGAAAAAGGAAATACCTTCCGTTAAAAACTGGAAAGAAGATTTCTGAGAAACTCCTTTGGGTTCTGCTAATACATCTCATAGAGTTACAGCTTTCCCCTCAAGAAACCGATCACTAAGACTGTTCTTGTGGAATTTGCAAAGTGATATTTGGAAGCCCATAGAGGGCTACGGTGAAAAAGGAAATATCTTCGCTTAAAAACTGGAAATAAGCTTTTTGAGAAACTGCCATGTGTTCTGTTAATTCATATCGAAAAGTTAGATTTTCCCCTCAAGAAGCCTTTCGCTAAGACTGTTCTTGTTGAATTTGCAAAGTGATATTTGGAAGACCATACAGAGCTATTCTGAAAAAGGGAATATCCTAAGAAAAAAACTGAAAAGAAATTTTCTGAGAAACTGCTTCGTGTTCTGTTAATTCATCTCAAAGAGTTACAGATTTTCCCACAAGAAGATTTTCTCAAAGACTGTTGTTGTGGAATTTGCAAAGTGATATTTGGAAGCCCCTAGAAGTCTAAGGTGAAAAAGGAAATATCATCCGCTAAAAACTGGAAAGAAGATTTCTGAGAAACTGCTTAGTGTTCTGTTAAGTCAACTCACAGAGTTACGCATTTCCCCTCCAGAAGCCTTTCGCTAAGTCTGTTCTGTAGAATTTGCAAAGTGTTATATGGAATCCCATAGAGAGCTATGGGGAAAACGGAAATATCTTCCGTTAAAAACTGTAAAGAAGCTTTCTGAAAAACTGCTTTGTGTTCTGTTAATTCATCTCACAGAGTTACAGCTCTCCCTGAAAGAAGCCTTTCGCTAAGACTGTTCTTGTGGAATTTGCAAAGTGATATTTGGAAGACTCTAGAGGGTTAGGGTGAAAAAGGAAATATTTTCCGTTAAAAACTGGAAAGAAGATTTCTGAGAATCAGCTTTGTGTTCTGTTAATTCATCTGAAAGTGTTACAGCTGTCCCCTACAGAAACCTTTCGCTAAGACTGTTCTTGTGGAATTTGCAAAGTGATATTTGGAAGACCTTAGAAGACAATGGTGAAAAAGTAATTTTCCTAAGATAAAAACCGAAAAGAAGCTTTCTGAGAAACTGTTTTGTGTTCTGTTAATTCATCTCACAGAGTTACAGCTTTCTCCTCAAGAAGCCTTTCGCTAAGACTGTTCTTCTGGAATTTGCAAAGTGAAATTTGGAAGCCCATTGAGGGCTATGATGAAAAAGGAAATTTCTTCCGTTAAAAACCGAAAAGAAGCTTTGTGAGACACTGCTTTGTTTTTTGTTAGTTCATCTCACAGAATTACAGCTTTGTTCCCCAGAAGCCTTTCGCTAAGACTGTTCTTGTGGAATTTGCAAAGTGACCTTAGAAGTCCATAGAGGGCTATGGTGAAAAAGGAAATAACTTACGTTAAAAATTGGAAAGAAGCTTTCTGAGAAACTGATGTGTGTTCTGTTAAAACATCTCACCGAGTTACAGCTTTCACCTCAAGAAGCCTTTCGCTAAGACTGTTCTTTTGGGATTTCAAAGTGATATTTGGAAGCCCACAGAGGGCTATGGTGAAAAAGGAAATATCTTTCTTTAAAAATTGGAAAGAAGTTTTCTGAGAAACTGCATTGTGTTCTGTTAGTTAAGCTCACAGAGTTACAGCTTTCCTCTCATGAAGCCGTTGACTAAGACTGTTCTTTTGGAATTTGCAAAGTGATAGTTGGAAACCCATAGAGGGCTATGGTGAAAAGGAAATCTCCTAAGATAAAAATTGAAAAGAAGCTTTCTGAGAAATTGCTTTGTGTTCTGTTAATTCAACTCACAGAGTTACAGCGCTCCCCTCAAGAAGCCTAACGCTAAGGGTCTTTCTGTGGAATTTGCAAAGTGATATTTGGAAGCCCATAGAGAGCTATGGTGAAAAAGGAACTATGTTCCGTTAAAAACTACAAAGAAGATTTCTGACACACTGATTTGTATTCTGTTAATTCATCTCACAGAGATAAAGCTGTCCCCTCCAGAAGCCTTTCGCTAAGACTGTTCTTGTGGAATTTGCAAAGTGATAGTTGGAAGCCATTTGAGGCCTATGGTGAAAAAGGAAATATACCTAGAAAAAAACTGGAAAGAAGTTTTCTGAGAAACTGATTTGTGTCTGTTAATTCATCTCACAGAGTTACAGCTTTTCCCTCAAAAAGCCTTTCGCTAAGACGGTTCTTGTGGAATTTCCAAAGTGATATTTGAAATCCCATAGAGGGCTATGGTGAAAAAGGAAATATCTTCCATTAAAAACTGGAAAGTAGCTTTCTGAGAGACTGCTTTCTGTTCTGTTAATTCCTCTCACAGATTACAGCTTTCACCTCCAGAAGCCTTTCGTTAAGACTGTTCTTGTGGAATTTGCAAAGTGATATTTGGAAGCTCCTAGAGGGCTCTGGTGAAAAAGAAAGTATCCTAAGATAAAAACTTAAAAGAAGATTTCTGAGAAACTGCAGTGTGTTTTCTTAATTGATCTCACGGAGTTATAGATTTCCGCTCCAGAAGCCTTTCGCTAAGACAGTTCTTGTGGAATTTGCAATGTGATATTTGGAAGCCCGTAGAGGGCTATGGTGAAAAAGGAAATACCTTCCGTTAAAAACCGGAAAGAAGATTTCTGAGAAACTCCTTTGAGTTCTGCTAATACATCTCATAGAGTTACAGCTTTCCCCTCAAGAAGCCGAAAACTAAGACTGTTCTTCTGGAATTTGCAAAGTGAAATTTGGAAGCCCATTGAGGGCTATGATGAAAAAGGAAATTTCTTCCGTTAAAAACCGAAAAGAAGCTTTGTGAGACACTGCTTTGTTTTTTGTTAGTTCATCTCACAGAATTACAGCTTTGTTCCCCAGAAGCCTTTCGCTAAGACTGTTCTTGTGGAATTTGCAAAGTGACCTTAGAAGTCCATAGAGGGCTATGGTGAAAAAGGAAATAACTTACGTTAAAAATTGGAAAGAAGCTTTCTGAGAAACTGATGTGTGTTCTGTTAAAACATCTCACCGAGTTACAGCTTTCACCTCAAGAAGCCTTTCGCTAAGACTGTTCTTTTGGGATTTCAAAGTGATATTTGGAAGCCCACAGAGGGCTATGGTGAAAAAGGAAATATCTTTCTTTAAAAATTGGAAAGAAGTTTTCTGAGAAACTGCATTGTGTTCTGTTAGTTAAGCTCACAGAGTTACAGCTTTCCTCTCATGAAGCCGTTGACTAAGACTGTTCTTTTGGAATTTGCAAAGTGATAGTTGGAAACCCATAGAGGGCTATGGTGAAAAGGAAATCTCCTAAGATAAAAATTGAAAAGAAGCTTTCTGAGAAATTGCTTTGTGTTCTGTTAATTCAACTCACAGAGTTACAGCGCTCCCCTCAAGAAGCCTAACGCTAAGGGTCTTTCTGTGGAATTTGCAAAGTGATATTTGGAAGCCCATAGAGAGCTATGGTGAAAAAGGAACTATGTTCCGTTAAAAACTACAAAGAAGATTTCTGACACACTGATTTGTATTCTGTTAATTCATCTCACAGAGATAAAGCTGTCCCCTCCAGAAGCCTTTCGCTAAGACTGTTCTTGTGGAATTTGCAAAGTGATAGTTGGAAGCCATTTGAGGCCTATGGTGAAAAAGGAAATATACCTAGAAAAAAACTGGAAAGAAGTTTTCTGAGAAACTGATTTGTGTCTGTTAATTCATCTCACAGAGTACAGCTTTTCCCTCAAAAAGCCTTTCGCTAAGACGGTTCTTGTGGAATTTCCAAAGTGATATTTGAAATCCCATAGAGGGCTATGGTGAAAAAGGAAATATCTTCCATTAAAAACTGGAAAGTAGCTTTCTGAGAGACTGCTTTCTGTTCTGTTAATTCCTCTCACAGATTACAGCTTTCACCTCCAGAAGCCTTTCGTTAAGACTGTTCTTGTGGAATTTGCAAAGTGATATTTGGAAGCTCCTAGAGGGCTCTGGTGAAAAAGAAAGTATCCTAAGATAAAAACTTAAAAGAAGATTTCTGAGAAACTGCAGTGTGTTTTCTTAATTGATCTCACGGAGTTATAGATTTCCGCTCCAGAAGCCTTTCGCTAAGACAGTTCTTGTGGAATTTGCAATGTGATATTTGGAAGCCCGTAGAGGGCTATGGTGAAAAAGGAAATACCTTCCGTTAAAAACCGGAAAGAAGATTTCTGAGAAACTCCTTTGAGTTCTGCTAATACATCTCATAGAGTTACAGCTTTCCCCTCAAGAAGCCGAAAACTAAGACTGTTCTTGTGGAATTTGCAAAGTGATATTTGGAAGCCCATAGAGGGCTACGGTAGAAAAGGAAATATCTTCTCTTAAAAACTGGAAATAAGCTTTTTGAGAAACTGCCATGTGTTCTCTTAATGCACCTCACCGAGTTACAGCTTTCCCCTCAAGAAGACTTTCGCTAGGACTGTTCTTGTGGGATTTGCAAAGTGATATTTGGAAGCACATAGAGGGCTATGGTGAAAAAGGAAATTTGTTCCGTTAAAAACTGGAAAGAAGATTTCTGAGAAATTGCTATTTGTTCTGTTAATTCATCTCACAGAGTTACAGCTTCACCTCCAGAAGCCTTTCGTTAAGACTGTTCTTGTGGAATTTGCAAAGTGATATTTGGAAGCCCATAGGAGGCTATTTTGAAAAAGGAATCATCCTAATATAGAAACTGAAAAGAAGCTTTCTGAGAAACTGCTTTGTGTTCTGTTAATTCAACTCACAGTGTTACAGCTTTCCCCTCAAGAAGCCTTTTGCTAAGGGTGTTGCTGTGAAATTTTCAAAGTGATATTTGGAAGCCCATAGAGGGCTATGGTGAAAAAGGAAATATATTCCGTTATAAACTGGAAAGAAGCTTTCTGAGAATCTGCCGTGTGTTATGTTAATACATCTCACCGAGTTACAACTTTACCCTAAAGAAGCCTTTCGCTAAGACTGTTCTTGAGGGATTTGCAAAGTAATATTTGGAAAACCATAGAGGGTTATGGTGAAAATGAAAATATCTTCAGTTAAAAACAGGAAAGAAGCTTCTGAGAAACTGCTTTGTGTTCTGTTAATTCATTTCACAGAGTTACAGCTTGCCCCTCAAGAAGCCTTTCAATAAGACTGTTCTTGTGGAATTTGCAAAGTGATTTTTGGAAGCCCATAGAAGGCTATGGTGAAAAAGGAAATATTCTAAGATAAAAACTGAAAAGAAGCTTTCTCAGAAACTGCTTTGTGTTCTGTTAATTCAGCTCACAGGGTTACAGATTCCCCTCCAGAAGCCTTTCCCTAAGACTGTTCTTTTGGAATTTGCAAAGTGATATTTTGAAGCCCATACAGGGCTATGGTGAAAAAGGAAATATCTTCAGTTAAAAACTGGAAAGAAGCTTTCTGAGAAGCTGCTATGTGTTCTGTTAATTCATCTCACAGAGTTACAACTTTCCCCTCAGGAAGCCTTTCGCTAAGACTGTTCTTGTGGAATTTGCAAAGTGATATTTGGAAGCCCTTAGGGGGCTATGGTGAAAAAGGAAATATCTTCCGTTAAAAACTGGAAAGAAGCTTTCTGAGAAACTGCTTTGTGTTCAGTTAGTTCCTCTCACAGACTTACAGCTTTCCCCTCAAGAAGACTTTCGCTAAGACTGTTCATGTGGAATTTTCAAAGCGATAATTGGAATCCCATAGAGGGCTATGGTGAAAAAGGAAATATCCTAAGGTAAAAACTGAAAAGTAGGTTTCTGAGAAAATGTTTTGTGTTCTGTTAATTCATCTTACAGAGTTACAGCTTTACCCTCAAGAAGCCTTTCGCTAAGACTTTTCTTCTGGAATTTGCAAAGTGATATTTGGAAACCCTATAGCCCTATGGTTAAAATGGAAATATCGTAAGATAAAAAACGAAAAGAAGGTTTCTGTGAAACTGCTTTGAATTCTTTTAATTCATCTTACAGATTTACAGCTTTTATCTCCAGAATCCTTTCGCTAAGACTGTTCTTGTGGAATTTGCAAAATGTTTTTGGAAGCCCATAGAGGGCTATGCTGAAAATGGAAATATCCTAAGAAAAAAACTGAAAAGAAGCTTTCTGAGAAACTGCTTTGGGTTCTGTTAATTCATCTCAGAGAGTTACAGCTTTCCCCTCAAGAAGCCTTTCACAAAGACTGTTCTTGTGTAATTTGCAAAGTGATATTTGGAAAACCATAGAGGGCTATGTTGAAAAAGGAAATATAGTAAGATAAAATCCGAAAAGAAGCTTTGTGAGAAATTGCTTTGTGTTCTGTTAATTCATCTCAAAGTGTCACAGATTTCCCCTCAGGAGGCCGTTCACTAAGACTGTTCTTCTGAAATTTGGAAAGTGATATTTAGAATCTCATAGAGGGCAATGGTGAAAAAGGAAATATTTTCCGATAAAAACTGTAAAGAAGCTTTCTGATAAACTGCTTTGTGTTCTGTTAGTTCATCTCACAGAGTTACAGCTTTCCCTTCAAGAAGCAGTTCACTGAGACTATTCTTGTGAAATTTGCAAAGTGATATTAGAAAACTCCTAGAGGGCTATGGTGAAAAAGGAATTATCTTCCGTTAAAAACTGGAAAGAAGCTTTTTGAGAAACTGCCGTGTGTTCTGTTAAAGCATCTCAGCGAGTTACAGCTTTCCCCTCAAGAAGGCTTTCGCTAAGACTGTTCTTGTGGGATTTGCAAAGTGATATTTGGAAGTCCCTAGAGGGCTATGGTGAAAAAGGAAACATCTTTCGTTAAAAACTGGAAAGAAGATATCTGAGAAACTGCTTTGTGTTCTGTTAATTCATCTCACAGAGTTAAAATTTTCCCCTCCAGAAGTCTTTCGCTTCCACTCTTCTTGTGGAATTTGCATAGTGATATTTGGAATCCCATAGAGGGCTATGGTGAAAATGGAAATAACTTCAGTTAAAAAATGAAAAGAAGCTTTCCGAGAAACTGCTTTGTGTTCTGTTAATTCATCTCAGAGTGTTACAGCTTTCCCCTCAAGAAGTCTTTCACAAAGACTGTTCTTGTGTAATTTGCAAAGTGATATTTGGAAGACCATAGAGGGCTATGTTGAAAAAGGAAATATAGTAAGATAAAATCCGAAAAGAAGCTTTCTGAGAAACTGCTTTGTGTTCTGTTAATTCATCTCAAAGTGTCACAGATTTCCCCTCATGAGGCCGTTCCCTAAGACTGTTCTTCTGAAATTTGGAAAGTGATATTTAGAATCTCATAGAGGGCAATGGTGAAAAAGGAAATATCTTCTGCTAAAAACTGGAAAGAACCTTTCTGAGAAACTGCTTTGTGTTCCGTTAATTAATCTCACAGACTTACAGCTTTCCTATCATGAAGCCGATCACTAAGGCTGTTCTTTTGGAATATGCAAAGTGATATTTGGAAGCCCATAGAGGGCTACGGTGAAAAAGGAATTATCCTAAGACAAAAACTGAAAAGAAGCTTTCTGAGAAACTGCTTTGTGTTCTGTTAATTCGTCACCAGAGTTACAGCTTTCCCCTCAAAAAGCCTTTCGCTAAGACTGTTCTTGTGGAATTTGCAAAGTGAAATTTGGAAGCCCATTGAGGGCTATGATGAAAAAGGACATTTCTTCCATTAAAAACCGAAAAGAAGATTTCTGAGAAACTGCTTCGTGTTTTGTTAGTTCATCTCACAGAATTACAGCTTTGCTCCCAGAAGCCTTTCACTAAGACTGTTCTTGTAGAATTTGCAAAGTGATCTTAGAAGCCCGTAGAGGGCTATGGTGAAAAAGGAAATAACTTAGGTTAAAAATTGGAAAGAAGCTTTCTGAGAAACTGATGTGTGTTCTGTTAAAACATCTCACCGTGTTACAGCTTTCACCTCAAGAAGCCTTTCGCTAAGACTGTTCTTGTGGAATTTTCTAAGTGATATTTGGAAGCCCATAGAGGGCTATGGGAAAAAGAAAATATCTTCGGTTGAAAACTGGAAAGAAGCTTTCTGAGAAACAGCTCTGTGTTCTGTTAATTCATTTCAGAGAGTTACAGCTTTCTGCTCCAGAAGTCTTTCGCTAAGACTGCTCTTTTGGAATTTGCAAAGTGATATTTGGAAGCCCTTAGAGGGCTATGGTGAAAAAGGAAATATGTTCGGTTAAAAACTGGAAAGAAGCATTCTGAGATACTGCCGTGTGTTCTGTTAATACATCTAACCGAGTTACAGCTTTCCCCTCTAGAAGCCTTTCGCTAAGACTGTTCTTGTGGCATTTGCAATGTGATATTTGGAAGCCCTTAGAGGGCTATGGTGAAAAAGGAAATATCTTCAGTTAAAAACTGGAAAGAAGCTTTCTGAGAAACTGCTTTGTGTTCTGTTAATTCATCTCACAGAGTTACAGGTTTCCCCTCCAGAAGCCTTTCCCGAAGACTGTTCTTGTGGAATTTGCAAAGTGATATTTGGAAGCCCATAGAGGGCTATGGTGAAAAAGGACATATCTTCCATTAAAAACTGGAAAGAAATTTTCTGAGAAACTGCTTTGTTTTCTGTTAATTCATCTCACAGAGTTACAGCTTTCTTATCAAGAAGCCTTTCGGTAAGACTGTTCTTGTGGAACTTGCAAAGTGATATTTGCAAGCCCATAGAGGGCTATGGTGAAAAAGGACATATCTTCCGTTAAAAACTGGAAAGAAGATTTCTGAGAAACTGCTTTGCGTTCTGTTAATTCATCTCAGAGAATTACAGATTTCCCCTCAAGAGGCCGTTCACTAAGACTGTTCTTCTGAAATTTGGAAAGTGATATTTAGAATCCCATAGAGGGGTATGGTGAAAAAGGAATTATTTTCCGTTAAAAACTGGAAAGAAGCTTTCTGAGAAACTGCTTTGTGTTCTGTTAATTCATCTCACAGAGTTACATTTCCCTCTAAAAGCCTTTCGCTAAGGCTGTTGTCGAATTTGCAAAGTGATATTTGGAAGCCCATAGAGGGCTATGGTGAAAAAGGAAATATCTTCAGTTAACAACTGGAAAGAAGCTTTCAGAGAAACTGCCATGTGTTCTGATTATAGACCTCACCCAGTTACAGCTTTCCCTTCAAGAAGCCTTTCGCTAAGACTGTTGTTGTGGGATTTGCAAAATGATATTTGGAAGCCCATAGAGCGCTATGGTGAAAAAGGAAATATCTTCTGTTAAAAAGCGGAAAGAAGCTTTCTGAGAAACTCCTTTTTGTTCTGTTAATTCACCTCAAAGAGTTACAGCTTTCCACTCAATAATTCTTTCGCTAAGACTGTTCTTGTGGAATTTGCAAAGTGAGATTTGGAAGCCCATAGAGGTCTATGGTGAAAAAGGAAATATCGTAAGATAAAAACTGAAAAGAAGCTTTCTGAGAAATTGCTTTGTGTTCTGTTAATTCATCTCACAGAGTTACAACATTTCCCTCTAAAAGCCTTTCGCTAAGACTGTTCTTGTGGAATTTGCAAAGTGATATTTGGAAGCCCTTACAGGGATATGATGAAAAAGGAAATATCTTCGGTTAAAAACTGAAAAGAAGCTTTTTGAGAAACTGCTTTGTGTTCTGTTAATTCATCTCACAGAGTTACAACTTTCCCCTCAGGAAGCCTTTCGCTAAGACTGTTCTTGTGAAACTTGCAAAGTGATATTTGGAAGCCCATAGAGGGCTATGGCTTAAAAGGAAATATCCTCCGTTAGAAACTGGAAAGAAGCTATCTGAGAAACTGCTTTGGGTTCTGTTAATTCATCTCACAGAGTTACACTTTTCCCCTCAAAAAGCCGTTCACTAAGACTTTCCTTGTGGAATTTTCAAAGTGATATTTGACGGCAAATAGAGGGCTATGATGAAAAAGAAAATATCCAAAGATAAAAACTGAAATGAAGCTTTCTGTGAAACTGCTTTGTGTTCTGTTAATTCATCTCACAGATTTACAGCTTTCTTCTCAAGAAGCCTTTCGCTAAAACTGTTCTTGTGGAATTTGCAAAGTGATATTTGGAAGCCCATAGACGGCTATGGTGAAAAAGGACATATCTTCCGTTAAAAACTGGAAAGAAGCTTTTTGAGAAACTGCCGTGTGTTCTGTTAAAGCATCTCACCGAGTTACAGCTTTCCCCTCAAGAAGGCTTTCGCTAAGACTGTTCTTGTGGGATTTGCAAACTGATATTTGGAAGCCCATAGAGGACTATGGTGAAAAAGGAAATATCTTTCGTTAAAAACTGGAAAGAAGATATCTGAGAAACTGCTTTGTGTTCTGTTAATTCATCTCACAGAGTTACAGTTTTCCCCTCCCGAAGTCTTTCGCTTCCACTGTTCTTGTGGAATTTGCATAGTGATATTTGGATTCCCATGGAGGGCTATGGTGAAAATGGAAATACCTTCAATTAAAAAATGAAAAGAAGCTTTCCGAGATACTGCTTTGTGTTCTGTTAATTCATCTCAAAGAATTACAGCTTTCCCCTCAAGAAGCCTTCCGCTAAGACTGTTTTTGAGGAATTTCCAAAGTGATATGTGGAAGCCCATAGAGGGCTATGGTGAAAATGGAAATATCCTAAGATACTTACCGAAGAGAAGCTGTCTGAAAAACTGCTTTGTGTTCTGTTAGTTCATCTCACAGAGCTACAGCTTTCCCCTCAAGAAGCCTTTCGTTAAGACTGTTCTTGTGGAATTTGCAAAGTGATATTTGGAAGCCCTAAGAGGGCTACGGTGAAAAAGGAAATATCCGAACTTAAAAACTGAAAAGAAGAATTCTGAGAAACTGCTTTGTGTTCTGTTAATTCATGTCACAGAGTGACAGCTTTCCCTTCTATTAGCCTTTCGCTAAGGCTGTTCTTGTGGAATTGACAAAGTGATATTTGGAGGCCGATAGAGGGCAATGGTGAAAAAGGAAACATCTTCAGTTAAAAACTGGAAAGAAGCTTTCTGAGAAAGGGCTTTGTGTTCCGTTAATTCATCTCACAGAGGTACATCTTTCCACTCAAGAAGCCTTTCGTTAAGGCTGTTCATGTGGAATTTGGAAAGTGATATTTGGAAGCCCATAGAGGGCTTTTTTGAAAAAGGAAATATCTTAAGTTAAAAACTGAAAGAAGATGTCTGAGAAACTGCTTTGTGTTCTGTTAATTCATCTCCCAGAGTTACAACTTTCCCCTCAAGAAGCCTTTCACTGCGAATGTTTTTGTAGAATTTGCAAAGTGATATTTTTAAGCCCATAGAGGGCTGTGGTGAAAAAGGAAATATCTTCCGTTGAAAACAGGAAAGAAGCTTTCTGAACTGCACGCTGCTCTGTTAATTCGACTCACAGAGTTACAGCATTCCCCTCAAGAAGTCTTTCGCTAAGACTGTTCTTGTTGTATTTGCAAAGTGATATTTTGAAACCCATAGAGGTATATGGTGAAAAAGGCAATATCTTCTTTTAAAAACTGGAAAGAAGCTTTCTGAGAAACTGCTTTGTGTTCGTTTAATTCAACTCACAGAGTTACAGCTTTTCCTTCAAGAGGTCTTTCGCTAAGGCTGCTCTTGTGGAATTAGCAAAGTGATATTTGGAAGCCCATAGAGGGCTACGGTGAAAAAGGAAATACCTTCAGTTAAAAACTGGAAAGAAGCTTTCTGAGAAACTTCTTTGTGTTCTGTTAATTCATCTCACAGAGTTATAGCCTACCTCTCAGGAAGCCTTTCGCTAAGACTCTTCTTGTGGAATTTGCAAATTGATATTTGGAAGCCCATAGAGGGCTATGGTGAAAAGGAAATATCTTTCGTTAAAAACTGTAAAGAATCTTTCTGAGAAACTGCTATGTGTTCTGTTAATTCATCTCAAAGAGTTACAACTTTCCCCTCAAGAAGCCTTCAGCTAAGGCTCCTCTTGTGTAATTTGCAAAATGATATTTGGAAGCCCATAGAGGTCTACTGTGAAAATGGAAATATCCTCAGATAAAAACCGAAAAGAAGCTTTCTGAGAAACTGCTTTGTGTTCTGTTAGTTCATCTCAGAGAGTTACAGCTTTCTTCTCAAGAAGACTTTCGGTAAGACTGTTCTTGTGAAATTTGCAAAGAGATAGTTGGAAGCCCATAGAGGGCTACGGTGAAAAAGGAAATATCCTAAGATAAAAACTGAAAAGAAGCTTTCTGAGAAACTGCTTTGTTTTCTGTTAATGCAATTCACAGTGATACAGCTTTCCCCTCAAGAATCCTTTCGCTAAGACTGTTCTTTTGGAATTTGCAATGTGATATTTGGAACCCCTAGAGGTCTATGATGAAAAAGGAAATACCTTCCGTTAAAAACTGGAAAGAAGATTTCTGAGAAACTCCTTTGGGTTCTGCTAATACATCTCATAGAGTTACAGCTTTCCCCTCAAGAAACCGATCACTAAGACTGTTCTTGTGGAATTTGCAAAGTGATATTTGGAAGCCCATAGAGGGCTACGGTGAAAAAGGAAATATCTTCGCTTAAAAACTGGAAATAAGCTTTTTGAGAAACTGCCATGTGTTCTGTTAATTCATATCGAAAAGTTAGATTTTCCCCTCAAGAAGCCTTTCGCTAAGACTGTTCTTGTTGAATTTGCAAAGTGATATTTGGAAGACCATACAGAGCTATTCTGAAAAAGGGAATATCCTAAGAAAAAAACTGAAAAGAAATTTTCTGAGAAACTGCTTCGTGTTCTGTTAATTCATCTCAAAGAGTTACAGATTTTCCCACAAGAAGATTTTCTCAAAGACTGTTGTTGTGGAATTTGCAAAGTGATATTTGGAAGCCCCTAGAAGTCTAAGGTGAAAAAGGAAATATCATCCGCTAAAAACTGGAAAGAAGATTTCTGAGAAACTGCTTAGTGTTCTGTTAAGTCAACTCACAGAGTTACGCATTTCCCCTCCAGAAGCCTTTCGCTAAGTCTGTTCTGTAGAATTTGCAAAGTGTTATATGGAATCCCATAGAGAGCTATGGGGAAAACGGAAATATCTTCCGTTAAAAACTGTAAAGAAGCTTTCTGAAAAACTGCTTTGTGTTCTGTTAATTCATCTCACAGAGTTACAGCTCTCCCTGAAAGAAGCCTTTCGCTAAGACTGTTCTTGTGGAATTTGCAAAGTGATATTTGGAAGACTCTAGAGGGTTAGGGTGAAAAAGGAAATATTTTCCGTTAAAAACTGGAAAGAAGATTTCTGAGAATCAGCTTTGTGTTCTGTTAATTCATCTGAAAGTGTTACAGCTGTCCCCTACAGAAACCTTTCGCTAAGACTGTTCTTGTGGAATTTGCAAAGTGATATTTGGAAGACCTTAGAAGACAATGGTGAAAAAGTAATTTTCCTAAGATAAAAACCGAAAAGAAGCTTTCTGAGAAACTGTTTTGTGTTCTGTTAATTCATCTCACAGAGTTACAGCTTTCTCCTCAAGAAGCCTTTCGCTAAGACTGTTCTTCTGGAATTTGCAAAGTGAAATTTGGAAGCCCATTGAGGGCTATGATGAAAAAGGAAATTTCTTCCGTTAAAAACCGAAAAGAAGCTTTGTGAGACACTGCTTTGTTTTTTGTTAGTTCATCTCACAGAATTACAGCTTTGTTCCCCAGAAGCCTTTCGCTAAGACTGTTCTTGTGGAATTTGCAAAGTGACCTTAGAAGTCCATAGAGGGCTATGGTGAAAAAGGAAATAACTTACGTTAAAAATTGGAAAGAAGCTTTCTGAGAAACTGATGTGTGTTCTGTTAAAACATCTCACCGAGTTACAGCTTTCACCTCAAGAAGCCTTTCGCTAAGACTGTTCTTTTGGGATTTCAAAGTGATATTTGGAAGCCCACAGAGGGCTATGGTGAAAAAGGAAATATCTTTCTTTAAAAATTGGAAAGAAGTTTTCTGAGAAACTGCATTGTGTTCTGTTAGTTAAGCTCACAGAGTTACAGCTTTCCTCTCATGAAGCCGTTGACTAAGACTGTTCTTTTGGAATTTGCAAAGTGATAGTTGGAAACCCATAGAGGGCTATGGTGAAAAGGAAATCTCCTAAGATAAAAATTGAAAAGAAGCTTTCTGAGAAATTGCTTTGTGTTCTGTTAATTCAACTCACAGAGTTACAGCGCTCCCCTCAAGAAGCCTAACGCTAAGGGTCTTTCTGTGGAATTTGCAAAGTGATATTTGGAAGCCCATAGAGAGCTATGGTGAAAAAGGAACTATGTTCCGTTAAAAACTACAAAGAAGATTTCTGACACACTGATTTGTATTCTGTTAATTCATCTCACAGAGATAAAGCTGTCCCCTCCAGAAGCCTTTCGCTAAGACTGTTCTTGTGGAATTTGCAAAGTGATAGTTGGAAGCCATTTGAGGCCTATGGTGAAAAAGGAAATATACCTAGAAAAAAACTGGAAAGAAGTTTTCTGAGAAACTGATTTGTGTCTGTTAATTCATCTCACAGAGTTACAGCTTTTCCCTCAAAAAGCCTTTCGCTAAGACGGTTCTTGTGGAATTTCCAAAGTGATATTTGAAATCCCATAGAGGGCTATGGTGAAAAAGGAAATATCTTCCATTAAAAACTGGAAAGTAGCTTTCTGAGAGACTGCTTTCTGTTCTGTTAATTCCTCTCACAGATTACAGCTTTCACCTCCAGAAGCCTTTCGTTAAGACTGTTCTTGTGGAATTTGCAAAGTGATATTTGGAAGCTCCTAGAGGGCTCTGGTGAAAAAGAAAGTATCCTAAGATAAAAACTTAAAAGAAGATTTCTGAGAAACTGCAGTGTGTTTTCTTAATTGATCTCACGGAGTTATAGATTTCCGCTCCAGAAGCCTTTCGCTAAGACAGTTCTTGTGGAATTTGCAATGTGATATTTGGAAGCCCGTAGAGGGCTATGGTGAAAAAGGAAATACCTTCCGTTAAAAACCGGAAAGAAGATTTCTGAGAAACTCCTTTGAGTTCTGCTAATACATCTCATAGAGTTACAGCTTTCCCCTCAAGAAGCCGAAAACTAAGACTGTTCTTGTGGAATTTGCAAAGTGATATTTGGAAGCCCATAGAGGGCTACGGTAGAAAAGGAAATATCTTCTCTTAAAAACTGGAAATAAGCTTTTTGAGAAACTGCCATGAGTTCTCTTAATGCACCTCACCGAGTTACAGCTTTCCCCTCAAGAAGACTTTCGCTAGGACTGTTCTTGTGGGATTTGCAAAGTGATATTTGGAAGCACATAGAGGGCTATGGTGAAAAAGGAAATTTGTTCCGTTAAAAACTGGAAAGAAGATTTCTGAGAAATTGCTATTTGTTCTGTTAATTCATCTCACAGAGTTACAGCTTCACCTCCAGAAGCCTTTCGTTAAGACTGTTCTTGTGGAATTTGCAAAGTGATATTTGGAAGCCCATAGGAGGCTATTTTGAAAAAGGAATCATCCTAATATAGAAACTGAAAAGAAGCTTTCTGAGAAACTGCTTTGTGTTCTGTTAATTCAACTCACAGTGTTACAGCTTTCCCCTCAAGAAGCCTTTTGCTAAGGGTGTTGCTGTGAAATTTTCAAAGTGATATTTGGAAGCCCATAGAGGGCTATGGTGAAAAAGGAAATATATTCCGTTATAAACTGGAAAGAAGCTTTCTGAGAATCTGCCGTGTGTTATGTTAATACATCTCACCGAGTTACAACTTTACCCTAAAGAAGCCTTTCGCTAAGACTGTTCTTGAGGGATTTGCAAAGTAATATTTGGAAAACCATAGAGGGTTATGGTGAAAATGAAAATATCTTCAGTTAAAAACAGGAAAGAAGCTTCTGAGAAACTGCTTTGTGTTCTGTTAATTCATTTCACAGAGTTACAGCTTGCCCCTCAAGAAGCCTTTCAATAAGACTGTTCTTGTGGAATTTGCAAAGTGATTTTTGGAAGCCCATAGAAGGCTATGGTGAAAAAGGAAATATTCTAAGATAAAAACTGAAAACAAGCTTTCTCAGAAACTGCTTTGTGTTCTGTTAATTCAGCTCACAGGGTTACAGATTCCCCTCCAGAAGCCTTTCCCTAAGACTGTTCTTTTGGAATTTGCAAAGTGATATTTTGAAGCCCATACAGGGCTATGGTGAAAAAGGAAATATCTTCAGTTAAAAACTGGAAAGAAGCTTTCTGAGAAGCTGCTATGTGTTCTGTTAATTCATCTCACAGAGTTACAACTTTCCCCTCAGGAAGCCTTTCGCTAAGACTGTTCTTGTGGAATTTGCAAAGTGATATTTGGAAGCCCTTAGGGGGCTATGGTGAAAAAGGAAATATCTTCCGTTAAAAACTGGAAAGAAGCTTTCTGAGAAACTGCTTTGTGTTCAGTTAGTTCCTCTCACAGACTTACAGCTTTCCCCTCAAGAAGACTTTCGCTAAGACTGTTCATGTGGAATTTTCAAAGCGATAATTGGAATCCCATAGAGGGCTATGGTGAAAAAGGAAATATCCTAAGGTAAAAACTGAAAAGTAGGTTTCTGAGAAAATGTTTTGTGTTCTGTTAATTCATCTTACAGAGTTACAGCTTTACCCTCAAGAAGCCTTTCGCTAAGACTTTTCTTCTGGAATTTGCAAAGTGATATTTGGAAACCCTATAGCCCTATGGTTAAAATGGAAATATCGTAAGATAAAAAACGAAAAGAAGGTTTCTGTGAAACTGCTTTGAATTCTTTTAATTCATCTTACAGATTTACAGCTTTTATCTCCAGAATCCTTTCGCTAAGACTGTTCTTGTGGAATTTGCAAAATGTTTTTGGAAGCCCATAGAGGGCTATGCTGAAAATGGAAATATCCTAAGAAAAAAACTGAAAAGAAGCTTTCTGAGAAACTGCTTTGGGTTCTGTTAATTCATCTCAGAGAGTTACAGCTTTCCCCTCAAGAAGTCTTTCACAAAGACTGTTCTTGTGTAATTTGCAAAGTGATATTTGGAAAACCATAGAGGGCTATGTTGAAAAAGGAAATATAGTAAGATAAAATCCGAAAAGAAGCTTTGTGAGAAATTGCTTTGTGTTCTGTTAATTCATCTCAAAGTGTCACAGATTTCCCCTCAGGAGGCCGTTCACTAAGACTGTTCTTCTGAAATTTGGAAAGTGATATTTAGAATCTCATAGAGGGCAATGGTGAAAAAGGAAATATTTTCCGATAAAAACTGTAAAGAAGCTTTCTGATAAACTGCTTTGTGTTCTGTTAGTTCATCTCACAGAGTTACAGCTTTCCCTTCAAGAAGCAGTTCACTGAGACTATTCTTGTGAAATTTGCAAAGTGATATTAGAAAACTCCTAGAGGGCTATGGTGAAAAAGGAAATATCTTCCGTTAAAAACTGGAAAGAAGCTTTTTGAGAAACTGCCGTGTGTTCTGTTAAAGCATCTCAGCGAGTTACAGCTTTCCCCTCAAGAAGGCTTTCGCTAAGACTGTTCTTGTGGGATTTGCAAAGTGATATTTGGAAGTCCCTAGAGGGCTATGGTGAAAAAGGAAACATCTTTCGTTAAAAACTGGAAAGAAGATATCTGAGAAACTGCTTTGTGTTCTGTTAATTCATCTCACAGAGTTAAAATTTTCCCCTCCAGAAGTCTTTCGCTTCCACTCTTCTTGTGGAATTTGCATAGTGATATTTGGAATCCCATAGAGGGCTATGGTGAAAATGGAAATAACTTCAGTTAAAAAATGAAAAGAAGCTTTCCGAGAAACTGCTTTGTGTTCTGTTAATTCATCTCAGAGTGTTACAGCTTTCCCCTCAAGAAGTCTTTCACAAAGACTGTTCTTGTGTAATTTGCAAAGTGATATTTGGAAGACCATAGAGGGCTATGTTGAAAAAGGAAATATAGTAAGATAAAATCCGAAAAGAAGCTTTCTGAGAAACTGCTTTGTGTTCTGTTAATTCATCTCAAAGTGTCACAGATTTCCCCTCATGAGGCCGTTCCCTAAGACTGTTCTTCTGAAATTTGGAAAGTGATATTTAGAATCTCATAGAGGGCAATGGTGAAAAAGGAAATATCTTCTGCTAAAAACTGGAAAGAACCTTTCTGAGAAACTGCTTTGTGTTCCGTTAATTAATCTCACAGACTTACAGCTTTCCTATCATGAAGCCGATCACTAAGGCTGTTCTTTTGGAATATGCAAAGTGATATTTGGAAGCCCATAGAGGGCTACGGTGAAAAAGGAATTATCCTAAGACAAAAACTGAAAAGAAGCTTTCTGAGAAACTGCTTTGTGTTCTGTTAATTCGTCACCAGAGTTACAGCTTTCCCCTCAAAAAGCCTTTCGCTAAGACTGTTCTTGTGGAATTTGCAAAGTGAAATTTGGAAGCCCATTGAGGGCTATGATGAAAAAGGACATTTCTTCCATTAAAAACCGAAAAGAAGATTTCTGAGAAACTGCTTCGTGTTTTGTTAGTTCATCTCACAGAATTACAGCTTTGCTCCCAGAAGCCTTTCGCTAAGACTGTTCTTGTAGAATTTGCAAAGTGATCTTAGAAGCCCGTAGAGGGCTATGGTGAAAAAGGAAATAACTTAGGTTAAAAATTGGAAAGAAGCTTTCTGAGAAACTGATGTGTGTTCTGTTAAAACATCTCACCGTGTTACAGCTTTCACCTCAAGAAGCCTTTCGCTAAGACTGTTCTTGTGGAATTTTCTAAGTGATATTTGGAAGCCCATAGAGGGCTATGGGAAAAAGAAAATATCTTCGGTTGAAAACTGGAAAGAAGCTTTCTGAGAAACAGCTCTGTGTTCTGTTAATTCATTTCAGAGAGTTACAGCTTTCTGCTCCAGAAGTCTTTCGCTAAGACTGCTCTTTTGGAATTTGCAAAGTGATATTTGGAAGCCCTTAGAGGGCTATGGTGAAAAAGGAAATATGTTCGGTTAAAAACTGGAAAGAAGCATTCTGAGATACTGCCGTGTGTTCTGTTAATACATCTAACCGAGTTACAGCTTTCCCCTCTAGAAGCCTTTCGCTAAGACTGTTCTTGTGGCATTTGCAATGTGATATTTGGAAGCCCTTAGAGGGCTATGGTGAAAAAGGAAATATCTTCAGTTAAAAACTGGAAAGAAGCTTTCTGAGAAACTGCTTTGTGTTCTGTTAATTCATCTCACAGAGTTACAGGTTTCCCCTCCAGAAGCCTTTCCCGAAGACTGTTCTTGTGGAATTTGCAAAGTGATATTTGGAAGCCCATAGAGGGCTATGGTGAAAAAGGACATATCTTCCATTAAAAACTGGAAAGAAATTTTCTGAGAAACTGCTTTGTTTTCTGTTAATTCATCTCACAGAGTTACAGCTTTCTTATCAAGAAGCCTTTCGGTAAGACTGTTCTTGTGGAACTTGCAAAGTGATATTTGCAAGCCCATAGAGGGCTATGGTGAAAAAGGACATATCTTCCGTTAAAAACTGGAAAGAAGATTTCTGAGAAACTGCTTTGCGTTCTGTTAATTCATCTCAGAGAATTACAGATTTCCCCTCAAGAGGCCGTTCACTAAGACTGTTCTTCTGAAATTTGGAAAGTGATATTTAGAATCCCATAGAGGGGTATGGTGAAAAAGGAATTATTTTCCGTTAAAAACTGGAAAGAAGCTTTCTGAGAAACTGCTTTGTGTTCTGTTAATTCATCTCACAGAGTTACATTTCCCTCTAAAAGCCTTTCGCTAAGGCTGTTGTCGAATTTGCAAAGTGATATTTGGAAGCCCATAGAGGGCTATGGTGAAAAAGGAAATATCTTCAGTTAACAACTGGAAAGAAGCTTTCAGAGAAACTGCCATGTGTTCTGATTATAGACCTCACCCAGTTACAGCTTTCCCTTCAAGAAGCCTTTCGCTAAGACTGTTGTTGTGGGATTTGCAAAATGATATTTGGAAGCCCATAGAGCGCTATGGTGAAAAAGGAAATATCTTCTGTTAAAAAGCGGAAAGAAGCTTTCTGAGAAACTCCTTTTTGTTCTGTTAATTCACCTCAAAGAGTTACAGCTTTCCACTCAATACTTCTTTCGCTAAGACTGTTCTTGTGGAATTTGCAAAGTGAGATTTGGAAGCCCATAGAGGTCTATGGTGAAAAAGGAAATATCGTAAGATAAAAACTGAAAAGAAGCTTTCTGAGAAATTGCTTTGTGTTCTGTTAATTCATCTCACAGAGTTACAACATTTCCCTCTAAAACCCTTTCGCTAAGACTGTTCTTGTGGAATTTGCAAAGTGATATTTGGAAGCCCTTACAGGGATATGATGAAAAAGGAAATATCTTCGGTTAAAAACTGAAAAGAAGCTTTTTGAGAAACTGCTTTGTGTTCTGTTAATTCATCTCACAGAGTTACAACTTTCCCCTCAGGAAGCCTTTCGCTAAGACTGTTCTTGTGAAACTTGCAAAGTGATATTTGGAAGCCCATAGAGGGCTATGGCTTAAAAGGAAATATCCTCCGTTAGAAACTGGAAAGAAGCTATCTGAGAAACTGCTTTGGGTTCTGTTAATTCATCTCACAGAGTTACACTTTTCCCCTCAAAAAGCCGTTCACTAAGACTTTCCTTGTGGAATTTTCAAAGTGATATTTGACGGCAAATAGAGGGCTATGATGAAAAAGAAAATATCCAAAGATAAAAACTGAAATGAAGCTTTCTGTGAAACTGCTTTGTGTTCTGTTAATTCATCTCACAGATTTACAGCTTTCTTCTCAAGAAGCCTTTCGCTAAAACTGTTCTTGTGGAATTTGCAAAGTGATATTTGGAAGCCCATAGACGGCTATGGTGAAAAAGGACATATCTTCCGTTAAAAACTGGAAAGAAGCTTTTTGAGAAACTGCCGTGTGTTCTGTTAAAGCATCTCACCGAGTTACAGCTTTCCCCTCAAGAAGGCTTTCGCTAAGACTGTTCTTGTGGGATTTGCAAAGTGATATTTGGAAGTCCCTAGAGGGCTACGTTGAAAAAGGAAATATCTTTCGTTAAAAACTGGAAAGAAGATATCTGAGAAACTGCTTTGTGTTCTGTTAATTCATCTCACAGAGTTACAGTTTTCCCCTCCAGAAGTCTTTCGCTTCCACTGTTCTTGTGGAATTTGCATAGTGATATTTGGAATCCCATAGAGGGCTATGGTGAAAATGGAAATAACTTCAGTTAAAAAATGAAAAGAAGCATTCCGAGAAACTGCTTTGTGTTCTGTTAATTCATCTCAAAGAGTTACAGCTTTCCCCTCAAGAAGCCTTCCGCTAAGACTGTTTTTGAGGAATTTCCAAAGTGATATGTGGAGGCCCATAGAGGGCTATGGTGAAAATGGAAATATCCTAAGATACTTACCGAAAAGAAGCTGTCTGAAAAACTGCTTTGAGTTCTGTTAGTTCATCTCACAGAGCTACAGCTTTTCCCTCAAGAAGCCGTTCACCAAGACTGTTTTGTGAAATTTGCAAAGTGATATTTGGAAGCCCATAGAGGGCTAAGTTGAAAAAGGAAATATCTTCCGTTAAAAACTGGAAAGAACCATTCTGAGAAAATGCGGTGTGTTCTGTAAGTACATATCACCGAGCTACAGCTTTCCCCTCAGGAAGCCGTTCACTAAGACTGTTCTTGTGGAATTGCAAAGTGATATTTTGAGGCACATAGAGGGCAATGGTGAGAAAGGAAACTTCCTAAGATAAAAACTGAAAAGAAGCTTTCTGAGAAACTGCTTTGTGTTCTGTTAATTCAACTCACAGTTACTCTTTTACCTCAGGAAGCCTTTCGCTAAGGCTGTTGTTGTGGAATTTACAAAGTGATATTTTGAAGCCCATAGAGGGCTATGCTGAAAAAGGAAATATCCTAAGATAAAAACTGAAAAGAAGCTTTCTGAGAAACTGCTTTGTGTTCTGTTAATTCATCTCAGAGAGTTACAGATTTCCCCTCAAGAGGCAGTTCACTAAGACTGTTCTTCTGAAATTTGGAAAGTGATATTTAGAATCCCATAGAGGGCTATGGTAAAAAAGGAATTATTTTCCGTTAAAAACTGGAAAGAAACTTTCTGAGAAACTGCTTTGTGGTCTGTTAATTCATCTCACAGACTTACATTTCCCTCTAAAAGCCTTTCGCTAAGGCTGTTGTCGAATTTGCAAAGTGATATTTGGAAGCCCATAGAGGGCTATGGTGAAAAAGGAAATATCTTCAGTTAAAAACTGGAAAGAAGCTTTCTAAGAAACTGCTTTGTGTTCTGTTTATTCATCTCACAGCGTTACAGTTTTCCCCTCCCGAAGTCTTTCGCTTCCACGGTTCTTGTGGAATTTGCATAGTGGTATATGGAATCCCATAGAGGGCTATGGTGAAAATGGAAATACCTTCAATTAAAAAATGAAAAGAAGCTTTCCGAGAAACTGCTTTGTGTTCTGTTAATTCATCTCAAAGAATTACAGCTTTCCCCTCAAGAAGCCTTCCGCTAAGACTGTTTTTGAAGAATTTCCAAAGTGATATGTGGAAGCCCGTAGAGGGCTATGGTGAAAATGGAAATATCCTAAGATACTTACCGAAGAGAAGCTGTCTGAAAAACTGCTTTGTGTTCTGTTAGTTCATCTCACAGAGCTACAGCTTTTCCCTCAAGAAGCCGTTCATTAAGACTGTTTTGTGAAATTTGGAAAGTGATATTTGGAAACCCATAGAGGACTATGGTGAAAAAGGAAATATCTTCCGTTAAAAACTGGAAAGAAGCATTCTGAGAAAATGCCGTGTCTTCTGTTAATACGTCTCACTGAGTTACAGCTTTCCTCTCAAGAAGCCTTTCGCTAAGACTGTTCTTGTGGGATTTGCAATGTGATATTTGGAAGCCCATAGAGGACTATGGTGAGAAAGGAAATATCCTCCGTTAAAAACTGGAAAGAAGATTTGTGAGAAAATGCTTTGTGTTCTGTTAATTCATCTCACAGAGTTAGAGCTTTCCCCTCAAGAAGCCTTTCGCTAAGACTGTTCTTGTGGAATTTACAAAGTGATATTTGGAAGCCCAAAAGGGCTATGGTGAAAAAGGAAATATCCTCAGTTAAAAACTGGAAAGAAGCTTTCTGAGAAACTGCTTTGTGTTCAGTTAGTTCCTCTCACAGAGTTACAGCTTTCCCCTCAAGAAGACTTTCGCTAAGACTGTTCTTGTGGATTTTTCAAAGTGATAATTGGAATCCCATAGAGGGCTATGGTGAAAATGGAAATATCCTAAGGTAAAAACTGAAAAGTAGGTTTCTGAGAAAATGTTTTGTGTTCTGTTAATTCATCTTACAGAGTTACAGCTTTACCCTCAAGAGGCCGTTCACTAAGACTGTTCTTCTAAAATTTGGAAAGTGACATTTAGAATCCCATAGAGGGCTATGGTGAAAAAGGAATTATTTTCCGTTAAAAACTGGAAAGATGCTTTCTGATAAACTGCTTTGTGTTCTGTTAGTTCATCTCACAGAGTTACAGCTTTCCCTTCAAGAAGGCTTTCGCTAAGACTGTTCTTGTGGGATTTGCAAAGTGATATTTGGAAGTCCCTAGAGGGCTATGGTGAAAAAGGAAATATCTTTCGTTAAAAACTGGAAAGAAGATATCTGAGAAACTGCTTTGTGTTCTGTTAATTCATCTCACAGAGTTACAGTTTTCCCCTCCAGAAGTCTTTCGCTTCCACTGTTCTTGTGGAATTTGCATAGTGATATTTGGAAACCCATAGAGGGCTATGGTGAAAATGGAAATAACTTCAGTTAAAAAATGAAAAGAAGCTTTCCGAGAAACTGCTTTGTGTTCTGTTAATTCATCTCAAAGAGTTACAGCTTTCCACTCAAGAAGCCTTCCGCTAAGACTGTTTTTGAGGAATTTCCAAAGTGATATGTGGAGGCCCATAGATGGCTATGGTGAAAATGGAAATATCCTAAGATACTTACCGAAAAGAAGCTGTCTGAAAAACTGCTTTGAGTTCTGTTAGTTCATCTCACAGAGCTACAGCTTTTCCCTCAAGAAGCCGTTCACTAAGACTGTTTTGTGAAATTTGCAAAGTGATATTTGGAAGCCCATAGAGGGCTAAGTTGAAAAAGGAAATATCTTCCGTTAAAAACTGGAAAGAACCATTCTGAGAAAATGCGGTGTGTTCTGTAAGTACATATCACCGAGCTACAGCTTTCCCCTCAGGAAGCCGTTCACTAAGACTGTTCTTGTGGAATTGCAAAGTGATATTTGGAGGCACATAGAGGGCAATGGTGAGAAAAGAAACATCCTAAGATAAAAACTGAAAAGAAGCTTTCTGAGAAACTGCTTTGTGTTCTGTTAGTTCAACTCACAGAGTTACATTTCCCTCTAAAAGCCTTTCGCTAAGGCTGTTGTCGAATTTGCAAAGTGATATTTGGAAGCCCATAGAGGGCTATGGTGAAAAAGGAAATATCTTCAGTTAAAAACTGGAAAGAAGCTTTCTGAGAAACTGCCATGTGTTCTGATAATAGACCTCACCCAGTTACAGCTTTCCCTTCAAGAAGCCTTTCGCTAAGACTGTTGTTGTGGGATTTGCAAAATGATATTTGGAAGCCCATAGAGAGCTATGGTGAAAAAGGAAATATCTTCTGTAAAAAAGCAGAAAGAAGCTTTCTGAGAAACTCCTTTTTGTTCTGTTAATTCACCTCAAAGAGTTACAGCTTTACACTCAATAATTCTTTCGCTAAGACTGTTCTTGTGGAATTTGCAAAGTGAGATTTGGAAGCCCATAGAGGTCTATGGTGAAAAAGGAAATATCGTAAGATAAAAACTGAAAAGAAGCTTTCTGAGAAATTGCTTTGTGTTCTGTTAATTCATCTCACATAGTTACAACATTTCCCTCTAAAAGCCTTTCGGTAAGACTGTTCTTGTGGAATTTTCAAAGTGATATTTGGAAGCCCATACAGGGTTATGTTGAAAAAGGAAATATCTTCGGTTAAAAACTGAAAAGAAGCATTTTGAGAAACTGCTTTGTGTTCTGTTAATTCATCTCACAGAGTTACAACTTTCCCCTCAGGAAGCCTTTCGCTAAGACTGTTCTTGTGAAACTTGCAAAGTGATATTTGGAAGCCCATAGAGGGCTATGGCTTAAAAGGAAATATCCTCCGTTAGAAACTGAAAAGAAGCTATCTCAGAAACTGCTTTGTGTTCTGTTAATTCATCTCACAGATTTACAGTTTTCCCCTCAAGAAGCCGTTCACTAAGACTTTCCTTGTGGAATTTTCAAAGTGATATTTGAAGGCACATAGAGGGCTGTGATGAAAAAGAAAACATCCAAAGATAAAAACTGAAATGAAGCTTTCTGTGAAAGTGCTTTGTGTTCTGTTAATTCATCTCACAGATTTACAGCTTTCTTCTCAAGAAGCCTTTCGGTAAAACTGTTCTTGTGGAATTTGCAAAGTGATATTTGGAAGCCCATAGAGGGCTATGGTGAAAAAGGACATATCTTCCATTAAAAACTGGAAAGAAGCTTTCTGAGAAACTGCCGTGTGTTCTGTTAAAGCATCTCACCGAGTTACAGCTTTCCCCTCAAGAAGGCTTTCGCTAAGACTGTTCTTGTGGGATTTGCAAAGTGATATTTGGAAGCCCATAGAGGACTATGGTGAAAAAGGAAATATCTTTTGTTAAAAACTGGAAAGAAGATATCTGAGAAACTGCTTTGTGTTCAGTTAATTCATCTCACAGCGTTAGAGTTTTCCCCTCCCGAAGTCTTTCGCTTCCACGGTTCTTGTGGAATTTGCATAGTGATATTTGGAATCCCATAGAGGGCTATGGTGAAAATGGAAATACCTTCAATTAAAAAATGAAAAGAAGCTTTCCGAGAAACTGCTTTGTGTTCTGTTAATTCATCTCAAAGAATTACAGCTTTCCCCTCAAGAAGCCTTCCGCTAAGACTGTTTTTGAGGAATTTCCAAAGTGATATGTGGAAGCCCATAGAGGGCTATGGTGAAAATGGAAATATCCTAAGATACTTACCGAAGAGAAGCTGTCTGAAAAACTGCTTTGTGTTCTGTTAGTTCATCTCACAGAGCTACAGCTTTTCCCTCAAGAAGCCGTTCATTAAGACTGTTTTGTGAAATTTGGAAAGTGATATTTGGAAACAAATAGAGGACTATGTTGAAAAAGGAAATATCTTCCGTTAAAAACTGGAAAGAAGCCTTCTGAGAAAATGCCGTGTCTTCTGTTAATACGTCTCACTGAGTTAGAGCTTTCCTCTCAAGAAGCCTTTCGCTAAGACTGTTCTTGTGGGATTTGCAATGTGATATTTGGAAGCCCATAGAGGACTATGGTGAGAAAGGAAATATCCTCCGTTAAAAACTGGAAAGAAGATTTGTGAGAAAATGCTTTGTGTTCTGTTAATTCATCTCACAGAGTTAGAGCTTTCCCCTCAAGAAGCCTTTCGCTAAGACTGTTCTTGTGGGATTTGCAATGTGATATTTGGAAGCCCATAGAGGACTATGGTGAGAAAGGAAATATCCTCCGTTAAAAACTGGAAAGAAGATTTGTGAGAAAATGCTTTGTGTTCTGTTAATTCATCTCACAGAGTTAGAGCTTTCCCCTCAAGAAGCCTTTCGCTAAGACTGTTCTTGTGGAATTTGCAAAGTGATATTTGGAAGCCCAAAAAGGCTATGGTGAAAAAGGAAATATCCTCAGTTAAAAACTGGAAAGAAGCGTTCTGAGAAACCGCTTTGTGTTCAGTTAGTTCATCTCACAGAGTTACAGCTTCCCCTCAAGAAGACATTCGCTAAGACTGTTCATGTGGAATTTTCAAAGCGATAATTGGAATCCCATAGAGGGCTATGGTGAAAAAGGAAATATCCTAAGGTAAAAACTGAAAAGTAGGTTTCTGAGAAAATGTTTTGTGTTCTGTTAATTCATCTTACAGAGTTACAGCTTTACCCTCAAGTAGCCTTTCGCTAAGACTTTTCTTCTGGAATTTGCAAAGTGATATTTGGAAACCCTATAGCCCTATGGTTAAAATGGAAATATCGTAAGATAAAAAACGAAAAGAAGGTTTCTGAGAAACTGCTTTGAATTCTTTTAATTCATCTTACAGATTTACAGCTTTTATCTCCAGAATCCTTTCGCTAAGACTGTTCTTGTGGAATTTGCAAAATGTTTTTGGAAGCCCATAGAGGGCTATGCTGAAAAAGGAAATATCCTAAGCTAAAAACTGAAAAGAAGCTTTCTGAGAAACTGCTTTGTGTTCTGTTAATTCATCTCAGAGAGTTACAGCTTTCCCCTCAAGAAGTCTTTCACAAAGACTGTTCTTGTGTAATTTGCAAAGTGATATTTGGAAGACCATAGAGGGCTATGTTGAAAAAGGAAATATAGTAAGATAAAATCCGAAAAGAAGCTTTCTGAGAAACTGCTTTGTGTTCTGTTAATTCATCTCAAAGTGTCACAGATTTCCCCTCATGAGGCCGTTCACTAAGACTGTTCTTCTGAAATTTGGAAAGTGATATTTAGAATCTCATAGAGGGCAATGGTGAAAAAGGAAATATTTTCCGATAAAAACTGTAAAGAAGCTTTCTGATAAACTGCTTTGTGTTCTGTTAGTTCATCTCACAGAGTTACAGCTTTCCCTTCAAGAAGCAGTTCACTGAGACTATTCTTGTGAAATTTGCAAGGTGATATTAGAAAACTCCTAGAGGGCTATGGTGAAAAAGGAAATATCTTCCATTAAAAACTGGAAAGAAGCTTTTTGAGAAACTGCCTTGTGTTCTGTTAAAGCATCTCACCGCGTTATAGCTTTCCCCTCAAGAAGGCTTTCGCTAAGACTGTTCTTGTGGGACTTGCAAAGTGATATTTGGAAGTCCCTAGAGGGCTATGGTGAAAAAGGAAATACCTTTCCTTAAAAACTGGAAAGAAGATATCTGAGAAACTGCTTTGTGTTCTGTTAATTCATCTCACAGAATTACAGTTTTCCCCTCCAGAAGTCTTTCGCTTCCACTGTTCTTGTGGAATTTGCATAGTGATATTTGGAATCCCATAGAGGGCTATGGTGAAAATGGAAATAACTTCAGTTAAAAAATGAAAAGAAGCTTTCCGAGAAACTGCTTTGTGTTCTGTTAATTCATCTCAAAGAGTTACAGCTTTCCCCTCAAGAAGGCTTTCGCTAAGACTGTTCTTGTGGGATTTGCAAAGTGATATTTGGAAGTCCCTAGAGGGCTACGTTGAAAAAGGAAATATCTTTCGTTAAAAACTGGAAAGAAGATATCTGAGAAACTGCTTTGTGTTCTGTTAATTCATCTCACAGAGTTACAGTTTTCCCCTCCAGAAGTCTTTCGCTTCCACTGTTCTTGTGGAATTTGCATAGTGATATTTGGAATCCCATAGAGGGCTATGGTGAAAATGGAAATAACTTCAGTTAAAAAATGAAAAGAAGCTTTCCGAGAAACTGCTTTGTGTTCTGTTAATTCATCTCAAAGAGTTACAGCTTTCCCCTCAAGAAGCCTTCCGCTAAGACTGTTTTTGAGGAATTTCCAAAGTGATATGTGGAGGCCCATAGAGGGCTATGGTGAAAATGGAAATATCCTAAGATACTTACCGAAAAGAAGCTGTCTGAAAAACTGCTTTGAGTTCTGTTAGTTCATCTCACAGAGCTACAGCTTTTCCCTCAAGAAGCCGTTCACTAAGACTGTTTTGTGAAATTTGCAAAGTGATATTTGGAAGCCCATAGAGGGCTAAGTTGAAAAAGGAAATATCTTCCGTTAAAAACTGGAAAGAACCATTCTGAGAAAATGCGGTGTGTTCTGTAAGTACATATCACCGAGCTACAGCTTTCCCCTCAGGAAGCCGTTCACTAAGACTGTTCTTGTGGAATTGCAAAGTGATATTGGAGGCACATAGAGGGCAATGGTGAGAAAGGAAACATCCTAAGATAAAAACTGAAAAGAAGCTTTCTGAGAAACTGCTTTGTGTTCTGTTAATTCAACTCACAGTTACTCTTTTACCTCAGGAAGCCTTTCGCTAAGGCTGTTGTTGTGGAATTTACAAAGTGATATTTTGAAGCCCATAGAGGGCTATGCTGAAAAAGGAAATATCCTAAGATAAAAACTGAAAAGAAGCTTTCTGAGAAACTGCTTTGTGTTCTGTTAATTCATCTCAGAGAGTTACAGATTTCCCCTCAAGAGGCCGTTCACTAAGACTGTTCTTCTGAAATTTGGAAAGTGATATTTAGAATCCCATAGAGGGCTATGGTAAAAAAGGAATTATTTTCCGTTAAAAACTGGAAAGAAACTTTCTGAGAAACTGCTTTGTGGTCTGTTAATTCATCTCACAGACTTACATTTCCCTCTAAAAGCCTTTCGCTAAGGCTGTTGTCGAATTTGCAAAGTGATATTTGGAAGCCCATAGAGGGCTATGGTGAAAAAGGAAATATCTTTAGTTAAAAACTGGAAAGAAGCTTTCTGAGAAACTGCCATGTGTTCTGATAATAGACCTCACCCAGTTACAGCTTTCCCTTCAAGAAGCCTTTCGCTAAGACTGTTGTTGTGGGATTTGCAAAATGATATTTGGAAGCCCATAGAGCGCTATGGTGAAAAAGGAAATATCTTCTGTAAAAAAGCAGAAAGAAGCTTTCTGAGAAACTCCTTTTTGTTCTGTTAATTCACCTCAAAGAGTTACAGCTTTCCACTCAATAATTCTTTCGCTAAGACTGTTCTTGTGGAATTTGCAAAGTGAGATTTGGAAGCCCATAGAGGTCTATGGTGAAAAAGGAAATATCATAAGATAAAAACTGAAAAGAAGCTTTCTGAGAAATTGCTTTGTGTTCTGTTAATTCATCTCACATAGTTACAACATTTCCCTCTAAAAGCCTTTCGGTAAGACTGTTCTTGTGGAATTTTCAAAGTGATATTTGGAAGCCCTTACAGGGTTATGTTGAAAAAGGAAATATCTTCGGTTAAAAACTGAAAAGAAGCATTTTGAGAAACTGCTTTGTGTTCTGTTAATTCATTTCACAGAGTTACAGCTTTCCCCTCAGGAAGCCTTTCGCTGAGAATGTTCTTGTGAAACTTGCAAAGTGATATTTGGAAGCCCATAGAGGGCTATGGCTTAAAAGGAAATATCCTCCGTTAGAAACTGGAAAAAAGCTATCTCAGAAACTGCTTTGTGTTCTGTTAATTCATCTCACAGAGTTACAGTTTTCCCCTCAAGAAGCCGTTCACTAAGACTTTCCTTGTGGAATTTTCAAAGTGATATTTGAAGGCACATAGAGGGCTGTGATGAAAAAGAAAACATCCAAAGATAAAAACTGAAATGAAGCTTTCTGTGAAACTGCTTTGTGTTCTGTTAATTCATCTCACAGATTTACAGCTTTCTTCTCAAGAAGCCTTTCGGTAAAACTGTTCTTGTGGAATTTGCAAAGTGATATTTGGAAGCCCATAGAGGGCTATGGTGAAAAAGGACATATCTTCCGTTAAAAACTGGAAAGAAGCTTTTTGAGAAACTGCCGTGTGTTCTGTTAAAGCATCTCACCGAGTTACAGCTTTCCCCTCAAGAAGGGTTTCGCTAAGACTGTTCTTGTGGGATTTGCAAAGTGATATTTGGAAGCCCATAGAGGACTATGGTGAAAAAGGAAATATCTTTTGTTAAAAACTGGAAAGAAGATATCTGAGAAACTGCTTTGTGTTCTGTTAATTCATCTCACAGCGTTAGAGTTTTCCCCTCCTGAAGTCTTTCGCTTCCACGGTTCTTGTGGAATTTGCATAGTGATATTTGGAATCCCATAGAGGGCTATGGTGAAAATGGAAATACCTTCAATTAAAAAATGAAAAGAAGCTTTCCGAGAAACTGCTTTGTGTTCTGTTAATTCATCTCAAAGAATTACAGCTTTCCCCTCAAGAAGCCTTCCGCTAAGACTGTTTTTGAGGAATTTCCAAAGTGATATGTGGAAGCCCATAGAGGGCTATGGTGAAAATGGAAATATCCTAAGATACTTACTGAAGAGAAGCTGTCTGAAAAACTGCTTTGTGTTCTGTTATTTCATCTCACAGAGCTACAGCTTTTCCCTCAAGAAGCCGTTCATTAAGACTGTTTTGTGAAATTTGGCAAGTGATATTTGGAAACCCATAGAGGACTATGTTGAAAAAGGAAATATCTTCCGTTAAAAACTGGAAAGATGCATTCTGAGAAAATGCCGTGTCTTCTGTTAATACGTCTGACTGAGTTAGAGCTTTCCTCTCAAGAAGCCTTTCGCTAAGACTGTTCTTGTGGGATTTGCAATGTGATATTTGGAAGCCCATAGAGGACTATGGTGAGAAAGGAAATATCCTCCGTTAAAAACTGGAAAGAAGATTTGTGAGAAAATGCTTTGTGTTCTGTTAATTCATCTCACAGAGTTAGAGCTTTCCCCTCAAGAAGCCTTTCGCTAAGACTGTTCTTGTGGGATTTGCAAAGTGATATTTGGAAGCCCAAAAGGGCTATGGTGAAAAAGGAAATATCCTCAGTTAAAAACTGGAAAGAAGCTTTCTGAAAAACTGCTTTGTGTTCAGTTAGTTCCTCTCACAGAGTTACAGCTCTCACCTCAAGAAGACTTTCGCTAAGACTGTTCATGTGGAATTTTCAAAGCGATAATTGGAATCCCATAGAGGGCTATCGTGAAAAAGGAAATATCCTAAGGTAAAAACTGAAAAGTAGGTTTCTGAGAAAATATTTTGTGCTCTGTTAATTCATCTTAGAGAGTTACAGCTTTACCCTCAAGAAGCCTTTCGCTAAGACTTTTCTTCTGGAATTTGAAAAGTGATATTTGGAAACCCTATAGCCCTATGGTTAAACTGGAAATATCATAAGATAAAAAACGAAAAGAAGGTTTCTGAGAAACTGCTTTGAATTCTTTTAATTCATCTTACAGATTTACAGCTTTTATGTCCAGAATCCTTTCGCTAAGACTGTTCTCGTGGAATTTCCAAAATGTTTTTGGAAGCCCATAGAGGGCTATGCTGAAAAAGGAAATATCCTAAGATAAAAACTGAATATAAGCTTTCTGAGAAACTGCTTTGTGTTCTGTTAATTCATCTCAGAGAGTTACAGATTTCCCCTCAAGAGGCCGTTCACTAAGACTGTTCTTCTGAAATTTGGAAAGTGATATTTAGAATCCCATAGAGGGCTATGGTGAAAAAGGAATTATTTTCCGTTAAAAACTGGAAAGAAGCTTTCTGAGAAACTGCTTTGTGTTCTGTTAAGTCATCTCACAGAGTTACATTTCCCTCTAAAAGCCTTTCGCTAAGGCTGTTGTCGAATTTGCAAAGTGATATTTGGAAGCCCATAGAGGGCTATGGTGAAAAAGGAAATATCTTCAGTTAAAAACTGGAAAGAAGCTTTCTGAGAAACTGCCATGTGTTCTGATAATAGACCTCACCCAGTTACAGCTTTCCCTTCAAGAAGCCTTTCGCTAAGACTGTTGTTGTGGGATTTGCAAAATGATATTTGGAAGCCCATAGAGCGCTATGGTGAAAAAGGAAATATCTTCAGTAAAAAAGCAGAAAGAAGCTTTCTGAGAAACTCCTTTTTGTTCTGTTAATTCACCTCAAAGAGTTACAGCTTTCCACTCAATAATTCTTTCACTAAGACTGTTCTTGTGGAATTTGCAAAGTGAGATTTGGAAGCCCATAGAGGTCTATGGTGAAAAAGGTAATATCATAAGATAAAAACTGAAAAGAGGCTTTCTCAGAAATTGCTTCGTGTTCTGTTAATTCATCTCACATAGTTACAACATTTCCCTCTAAAAGCCTTTCGCTAAGACTGTTCTTGTGGAATTTGCAAAGTGATATTTGGAAGCCCATACAGGGTTATGTTGAAAAAGGAAATATCTTCGGTTAAAAACTGAAAAGAAGCTTTTTGAGAAACTGCTTTGTGTTCTGTTAATTCATCTCACAGAGTTACAACTTTCCCCTCAGGAAGCCTTTCGCTAAGACTGTTCTTGTGAAACTTGCAAAGTGATATTTGGAAGCCCATAGAGGGCTATGGCTTAAAAGGAAATATCCTCCGTTAGAAACTGGAAAGAAGCTATCTGAGAAACTGCTTTGTGTTCTGTTAATTCATCTCACAGAGTTACAGTTTTCCCCTCAAGAAGCCGTTCACTAAGACTTTCCTTGTGGAATTTTCAAAGTGATATTTGAAGGCACATAGAGGGCTATGATGAAAAAGAAAACATCCAAAGATAAAAACTGAAATGAAGCTTTCTGTGAAACTGCTTTGTGTTCTGTTAATTCATCTCACAGATTTACAGCTTTCTTCTCAAGAAGCCTTTCGCTAAAACTGTTCTTTTGGAATTTGCAAAGTGATATTTGGAAGCCCATAGAGGGCTATGGTGAAAAAGGACATATCTTCCGTTAAAAACTGGAAAGAAGCTTTTTGAGAAACTGCCGTTTGTTCTGTTAAAGCATGTCACCGAGTTACAGCTTTCCCCTCAAGAAGGCTTTCGCTAAGACTGTTCTTGTGGGATTTACAAAGTGATATTTGGAAGCCCATAGAGGACAATGGTGAAAAAGGTAATATCTTTCGTTAAAAACTGGAAAGAAGATATCTGAGAAACTGCTTTGTGTTCTGTTAATTCATCTCACAGCGTTACAGTTTTCCCCTCCCGAAGTCTTTCGCTTCCACTGTTCTTGTGGAATTTGCATAGTGATATTTGGAATCCCATAGAGGGCTATGGTGAAAATGGAAATAACTTCAGTTAAAAAATGAAAAGAAGCTTTCCGAGAAACTGCTTTGTGTTCTGTTAATTCATCTCAAAGAGTTACAGCTTTCCCCTCAAGAAGCCTTCCGCTAAGACTGTTTTTGAGGAATTTCCAAAGTGATATGTGGAAGCCCATAGAGGGCTATGGTGAAAATGGAAATATCCTAAGATACTTACCGAAGAGAAGCTGTCTGAAAAACTGCTTTGTGTTCTGTTAGTTCATCTCACAGAGCTACAGCTTTTCCCTCAAGAAGCCGTTCATTAAGACTGTTTTGTGAAATTTGGAAAGTGATATTTGGAAACCCATAGAGGACTATGTTGAAAAAGGAAATATCTTCCGTTAAAAACTGGAAAGAAGCATTCTGAGAAAATGCCGTGTCTTCTGTTAATACGTCTCACTGAGTTAGAGCTTTCCTCTCAAGAAGCCTTTCGCTAAGACTGTTCTTGTGGGATTTGCAATGTGATATTTGGAAGCCCATAGAGGACTATGGTGAGAAAGGAAATATCCTCCGTTAAAAACTGGAAAGAAGATTTGTGAGAAAATGCTTTGTGTTCTGTTAATTCATCTCACAGAGTTAGAGCTTTCCCCTCAAGAAGCCTTTCGCTAAGACTGTTCTTGTGGGATTTGCAATGTGATATTTGGAAGCCCATAGAGGACTATGGTGAGAAAGGAAATATCCTCCGTTAAAAACTGGAAAGAAGATTTGTGAGAAAATGCTTTGTGTTCTCTTAATTCATCTCACAGAGTTAGAGCTTTCCCCTCAAGAAGCCTTTCGCTAAGACTGTTCTTGTGGAATTTGCAAAGTGATATTTGGAAGCCCAAAAGGGCTATGGTGAAAAAGGAAATATCCTCAGTTAAAAACTGGAAAGAAGCTTTCTGAGAAACTGCTTTGTGTTCTGTTAATTCATCTCAGAGAGTTACAGATTTCCCCTCAAGAGGCCGTTCACTAAGACTGTTCTTCTGAAATTTGGAAAGTGATATTTAGAATCCCATAGAGGGCTATGGTGAAAAAGGAATTATTTTCCGTTAAAAACTGGAAAGAAACTTTCTGAGAAACTGCTTTGTGTTCTGTTAATTCATCTCAGAGAGTTACAGCTTTCCCCTCAAGAAGTCTTTCACAAAGACTGTACTTGTGTAATTTGCAAAGTGATATTTGGAAGACCACAGAGGGCTATGCTGAAAAAGGAAATATCCTAAGATAAAAACTGAAAAGAAGCTTTCTGAGAAACTGTTTTGTGTTCTGTTAATTCATCTCAGAGAGTTACAGCTTTCCCCTCAAGAAGTCTTTCACAAAGAGTGTTCTTGTGTAATTTGCAAAGTGATATTTGGAAGACCATAGAGGGCTATGTTGAAAAAGGAAATATAGTAAGATAAAATCCGAAAAGAAGCTTTCTGAGAAACTGCTTTGTGTTCTGTTAATTCATCTCAAAGTGTCACAGATTTCCCCTCATGAGGCCGTTCACTAAGACTGTTCTTCTGAAATTTGGAAAGTGATATTTAGAATCGCATAGAGGGCAATGGTGAAAAAGGAAATATTTTCCGATAAAAACTGTAAAGAAGCTTTCTGATAAACTGCTTTGTGTTCTGTTAGTTCATCTCACAGAGTTACAGCTTTCCGTTCAAGAAGCAGTTCACTGAGACTATTCTTGTGAAATTTGCAAAGTGATATTAGAAAACTCCTAGAGGGCTATGGTGAAAAAGGAAATATCTTCCGTTAAAAACTGGAAAGAAGCTTTTTGAGAAACTGCCGTGTGTTCTGTTAAAGCATCTCACCGAGTTACAGCTTTCCCCTCAAGAAGGCTTTCGCTAAGTCTGTTCTTGTGGGATTTGCAAAGTGATATTTGGAAGTCCCTAGAGGGCTATGGTGAAAAAGGAAATATCTTTCCTTAAAAACTGGAAAGAAGATATCTGAGAAACTGCTTTGTGTTCTGTTAATTCATCTCACAGAGTTACAGTTTTCCCCTCCAGAAGTCTTTCGCTTCCACTGTTCTTGTGGAATTTGCATAGTGATATTTGGAATCCCATAGAGGGCTATGGTGAAAATGGAAATAACTTCAGTTAAAAAATGAAAAGAAGCTTTCCGAGAAACTGCTTTGTGTTCTGTTAATTCATCTCAAAGAGTTACAGCTTTCCCCTCAAGAAGCCTTCTGCTAAGACTGTTTTTGAGGAATTTCCAAAGTGATATGTGGAATCCCTTAGAGGGCTATGGTGAAAATGGAAATATCGTAAGATACTTACCGAAAAGAAGCTGTCTGAAAAACTGCTTTGTGTTCTGTTAGTTCATCTCACAGAGCTACAGCTTTTCCCTCAAGAAGCCGTTCACTAAGACTGTTTTGTGAAATTTGCAAAGTGATATTTGGAAGCCCATAGAGGGCTAAGGTGAAAAAGGAAATATCTTCCGTTAAAAACTGGAAAGAACCATTCTGAGAAAATGCGGTGTGTTCTGTTAGTACATATCACCGAGCTACAGCTTTCCCCTCAGGAAGCCGTTCACTAAGACTGTTCTTGTGGAATTGCAAAATGATATTTGGAGGCACCTAGAGGGCAATGGTGAAAAAGGAAACATCCTAAGATAAAAACTGAAAAGAAGCTTTCTGAGAAACTGCTTTGTGTTCTGTTAATTCAACTCACAGTTACTCTTTTACCTCAGGAAGCCTTTCGCTAAGGCTGTTGTTGTGGAATTTACAAAGTGATATTTTGAAGCCCATAGAGGGCTATGGTGAAAAAGGAAATACCTTCAGTTAAAAACTGAAAAGAAGCTTTCTGAGAAACTGCTTTGTGTTCTGTTAATTCATCTCAAAGAGTTACTGCTTTTGCCTCAAGAATCCTTCCGCTAAGACTGTTTTTGTGGAATTTCCAAAGTGATATTTCGATACCCATAGTAGGCTATGGTGAAAATGGAAATATCCTAAGATAAAAACCGAAAAGAAGCTGTATGGAAAGCTGCTTTGTGTTTTGTTAGTTCACTCACAGAGTTACAGCTTTCCCCTCAAGAAGCCGTTAACTAAGATTATTTTGTGAAATTTGCAAAGTGATATTTGGAAGCCCATAGAGGGCTAAGGTGAAAAAGGAAATATCTTCCGTTAAAAACTGGAAAGAATCATTCTCAGAAAATGCGGTGTGTTCTGTTAGTACATATCACCGAGGTACAGCTTTCCTCTCAAGAAGCCTTTCGCTAAGACTGTTCTTGTGGGATTTGCAAAGTGATATTTGGAAGCCCGTAGAGGGCTATAGTGAAAAAGGAAATATCTTCAGTTAAATACTGGAAAGAAGCTTTCTGAGAGACTGCTTTGTGTTCTGTTAATTCATCTCACAGAGTTACAGCTTCCCCCCTCAAGAAGCCTTTCGCTAAGACTGTTCTTGTGGAATTTGCAAAGTCATATTTGGAAGCCCATAGAGGACTATGGTGAAAAAGGAACTAACTTCCGTTAAAAACTGGAAAGAAGATTTGTGAGAAACTGCTTTGTGTTCTGTTAATTCAACTCACAGAGTTACAGATTTCCCCTTCAGAAGCCTTTCGCTAAGACTGTTCTTCTGGAATTTGCAAAGTGATATTTGGAAGCCCATGGAGGGCTATGGTGAAAAGGGAAATAACTTCCGTTAAAAACTGGAAAGAAGCTTTCTGAGAAACTGCCGTGTGTTCTGTTAATACATCTCACCGAGTTACAGATTTCCCCTCAAGAAGCCTTTCCCGAAGACTGTTCTTGTGGAATTTGCAAAGTGATACTTGGAAGCCCATAGAGGGCTATTTTGAAAATGGAAATATCCTAAGATAAAAACCGAAAAGAAGCTGTCTGAGAAACTGCTTTGTGTTGTGTTAGTTCATCTCACAGTGTTACAGCTTTCCCCTCAAGAAGCCCTTCACTAAGACTGTTCTTGTGAAATTTGCAAACTGATATTTGTAATCTCATAGAGGACTTTGGTGAAAAAGGAAATATCTTTCGTTAAAAACTGGAAAGAAGATTTCTGAGAAACTGCTTTGTGTTCTGTTAATTCATCTCAGAGAGTTACAGATTTCCCCTCAAGAGGCCGTTCACTAAGACTGTTCTTGTGGAATTTGCAAAGTGATATTTTGAAGCCCATAGTTGACTATGGTGAAAAAGGAAATATCTTCCGCTAAAAACTGGAAAGAACCTTTCTGAGAAACTGCTTTGTGTTCCGTTAATTAATCTCACAGAGTTACAGCTTTCCTATCATAAAGCCGATCACTAAGGCTGTTCTTTTGGAATATGCAAAGTGATATTTGGAAGCCCATAGAGGGCTACGGTGAAAAAGGAAATATCCTAAGACAAAAACTGAAAAGAAGCTTTCTGAGAAACTGCTTTGTGTTCTGTTAATTCGTCACCAGAGTTACAGCTTTCCCCTCAAAAAGCCTTTCGCTAAGACTGTTCTTGTGGAATTTGCAAAGTGAAATTTGGAAGCCCATTGAGGGCTATGATGAAAAAGGACATTTCTTCCATTAAAAACCGAAAAGAAGATTTCTGAGAAACTGCTTCGTGTTTTGTTAGTTCATCTCACAGAATTACAGCTTTGCTCCCACAAGCCTTTCGCTAAGACTGTTCTTGTGGAATTTGCAAAGTGATCTTAGAAGCCCGTAGAGGGCTATGGAGAAAAAGGAAATAACTTAGGTTAAAAATTGGAAAGAAGCTTTCTGAGAAACTGATGTGTGTTCTGTTAAAACATCTCACCGTGTTACAGCTTTCACCTCAAGAAGCCTTTCGCTAAGACTGTTCTTGTGGAATTTTCTAAGTGATATTTGGAAGCCCATAGAGGGCTATGGGAAAAAGAAAATATCTTCGGTTGAAAACTGGAAAGAAGCTTTCTGAGAAACAGCTCTGTGTTCTGTTAATTCATTTCAGAGAGTTACAGCTTTCCGCTCCAGAAGTCTTTCACTAAGACTGCTCTTTTGGAATTTGCAAAGTGATATTTGGAAGCCCTTAGAGGGCTATGGTGAAAAAGGAAATATGTTCCGTTAAAAACTGGAAAGAAGCATTCTGAGACACTGCCGTGTGTTCTGTTAATACATCTAACCGAGTTACAGCTTTCCCCTCTAGAAGCCTTTCGCTAAGACTGTTCTTGTGGCATTTGCAATGTGATATTTGGAAGCCCTTAGAGGGCTATGGTGAAAAAGGAAATATCTTCAGTTAAAAACTGGAAAGAAGCTTTCTGAGAAACTGCTTTGTGTTCTGTTAATTCATCTTACAGAGTTACAGGTTTCCCCTCCAGAAGCGTTTCCCGAAGACTGTTCTTGTGGAATTTGCAAAGTGATATTTGGAAGCCCATAGAGGGCTATGGTGAAAAAGGACATATCTTCCATTAAAAACTGCAAAGAAATTTTCTGAGAAACTGCTTTGTTTTCTGTTAATTCATCTCACAAAGTTACAGCTTTCTTCTCAAGAAGCCTTTCGGTAAGACTGTTCTTGTGGAATTTGCAAAGTGATATTTGCAAGCCCATAGAGGGCTATGGTGAAAAAGGACATATCTTCCGTTAAAAACTGGAAAGGAGATTTCTGAGAAACTGCTTTGTGTTCTGTTAATTCATCTCAGAGAGTTACAGATTTCCCCTCAAGAGGCCGTTCACTAAGACTGTTCTTCTGAAATTTGGAAAGTGATATTTAGAATCCCATAGAGGGCTATGGTGAAAAAGGAATTATTTTCCGTTAAAAACTGGAAAGAAGCTTTCTGAGAAACTGCTTTGTGTTCTGTTAAGTCATCTCACAGAGTTACATTTCCCTCTAAAAGCCTTTCGCTAAGGCTGTTGTCGAATTTGCAAAGTGATATTTGGAAGCCCATAGAGGGCTATGGTGAAAAAGGAAATATCTTCAGTTAAAAACTGGAAAGAAGCTTTCTGAGAAACTGCCATGTGTTCTGATAATAGACCTCACCCAGTTACAGCTTTCCCTTCAAGAAGCCTTTCGCTAAGACTGTTGTTGTGGGATTTGCAAAATGATATTTGGAAGCCCATAGAGCGCTATGGTGAAAAAGGAAATATCTTCAGTAAAAAAGCAGAAAGAAGCTTTCTGAGAAACTCCTTTTTGTTCTGTTAATTCACCTCAAAGAGTTACAGCTTTCCACTCAATAATTCTTTCACTAAGACTGTTCTTGTGGAATTTGCAAAGTGAGATTTGGAAGCCCATAGAGGTCTATGGTGAAAAAGGTAATATCATAAGATAAAAACTGAAAAGAGGCTTTCTCAGAAATTGCTTCGTGTTCTGTTAATTCATCTCACATAGTTACAACATTTCCCTCTAAAAGCCTTTCGCTAAGACTGTTCTTGTGGAATTTGCAAAGTGATATTTGGAAGCCCATACAGGGTTATGTTGAAAAAGGAAATATCTTCGGTTAAAAACTGAAAAGAAGCTTTTTGAGAAACTGCTTTGTGTTCTGTTAATTCATCTCACAGAGTTACAACTTTCCCCTCAGGAAGCCTTTCGCTAAGACTGTTCTTGTGAAACTTGCAAAGTGATATTTGGAAGCCCATAGAGGGCTATGGCTTAAAAGGAAATATCCTCCGTTAGAAACTGGAAAGAAGCTATCTGAGAAACTGCTTTGTGTTCTGTTAATTCATCTCACAGAGTTACAGTTTTCCCCTCAAGAAGCCGTTCACTAAGACTTTCCTTGTGGAATTTTCAAAGTGATATTTGAAGGCACATAGAGGGCTATGATGAAAAAGAAAACATCCAAAGATAAAAACTGAAATGAAGCTTTCTGTGAAACTGCTTTGTGTTCTGTTAATTCATCTCACAGATTTACAGCTTTCTTCTCAAGAAGCCTTTCGCTAAAACTGTTCTTTTGGAATTTGCAAAGTGATATTTGGAAGCCCATAGAGGGCTATGGTGAAAAAGGACATATCTTCCGTTAAAAACTGGAAAGAAGCTTTTTGAGAAACTGCCGTTTGTTCTGTTAAAGCATGTCACCGAGTTACAGCTTTCCCCTCAAGAAGGCTTTCGCTAAGACTGTTCTTGTGGGATTTACAAAGTGATATTTGGAAGCCCATAGAGGACAATGGTGAAAAAGGTAATATCTTTCGTTAAAAACTGGAAAGAAGATATCTGAGAAACTGCTTTGTGTTCTGTTAATTCATCTCACAGCGTTACAGTTTTCCCCTCCCGAAGTCTTTCGCTTCCACTGTTCTTGTGGAATTTGCATAGTGATATTTGGAATCCCATAGAGGGCTATGGTGAAAATGGAAATAACTTCAGTTAAAAAATGAAAAGAAGCTTTCCGAGAAACTGCTTTGTGTTCTGTTAATTCATCTCAAAGAGTTACAGCTTTCCCCTCAAGAAGCCTTCCGCTAAGACTGTTTTTGAGGAATTTCCAAAGTGATATGTGGAAGCCCATAGAGGGCTATGGTGAAAATGGAAATATCCTAAGATACTTACCGAAGAGAAGCTGTCTGAAAAACTGCTTTGTGTTCTGTTAGTTCATCTCACAGAGCTACAGCTTTTCCCTCAAGAAGCCGTTCATTAAGACTGTTTTGTGAAATTTGGAAAGTGATATTTGGAAACCCATAGAGGACTATGTTGAAAAAGGAAATATCTTCCGTTAAAAACTGGAAAGAAGCATTCTGAGAAAATGCCGTGTCTTCTGTTAATACGTCTCACTGAGTTAGAGCTTTCCTCTCAAGAAGCCTTTCGCTAAGACTGTTCTTGTGGGATTTGCAATGTGATATTTGGAAGCCCATAGAGGACTATGGTGAGAAAGGAAATATCCTCCGTTAAAAACTGGAAAGAAGATTTGTGAGAAAATGCTTTGTGTTCTGTTAATTCATCTCACAGAGTTAGAGCTTTCCCCTCAAGAAGCCTTTCGCTAAGACTGTTCTTGTGGGATTTGCAATGTGATATTTGGAAGCCCATAGAGGACTATGGTGAGAAAGGAAATATCCTCCGTTAAAAACTGGAAAGAAGATTTGTGAGAAAATGCTTTGTGTTCTCTTAATTCATCTCACAGAGTTAGAGCTTTCCCCTCAAGAAGCCTTTCGCTAAGACTGTTCTTGTGGAATTTGCAAAGTGATATTTGGAAGCCCAAAAGGGCTATGGTGAAAAAGGAAATATCCTCAGTTAAAAACTGGAAAGAAGCTTTCTGAGAAACTGCTTTGTGTTCTGTTAATTCATCTCAGAGAGTTACAGATTTCCCCTCAAGAGGCCGTTCACTAAGACTGTTCTTCTGAAATTTGGAAAGTGATATTTAGAATCCCATAGAGGGCTATGGTGAAAAAGGAATTATTTTCCGTTAAAAACTGGAAAGAAACTTTCTGAGAAACTGCTTTGTGTTCTGTTAATTCATCTCAGAGAGTTACAGCTTTCCCCTCAAGAAGTCTTTCACAAAGACTGTACTTGTGTAATTTGCAAAGTGATATTTGGAAGACCACAGAGGGCTATGCTGAAAAAGGAAATATCCTAAGATAAAAACTGAAAAGAAGCTTTCTGAGAAACTGTTTTGTGTTCTGTTAATTCATCTCAGAGAGTTACAGCTTTCCCCTCAAGAAGTCTTTCACAAAGAGTGTTCTTGTGTAATTTGCAAAGTGATATTTGGAAGACCATAGAGGGCTATGTTGAAAAAGGAAATATAGTAAGATAAAATCCGAAAAGAAGCTTTCTGAGAAACTGCTTTGTGTTCTGTTAATTCATCTCAAAGTGTCACAGATTTCCCCTCATGAGGCCGTTCACTAAGACTGTTCTTCTGAAATTTGGAAAGTGATATTTAGAATCGCATAGAGGGCAATGGTGAAAAAGGAAATATTTTCCGATAAAAACTGTAAAGAAGCTTTCTGATAAACTGCTTTGTGTTCTGTTAGTTCATCTCACAGAGTTACAGCTTTCCGTTCAAGAAGCAGTTCACTGAGACTATTCTTGTGAAATTTGCAAAGTGATATTAGAAAACTCCTAGAGGGCTATGGTGAAAAAGGAAATATCTTCCGTTAAAAACTGGAAAGAAGCTTTTTGAGAAACTGCCGTGTGTTCTGTTAAAGCATCTCACCGAGTTACAGCTTTCCCCTCAAGAAGGCTTTCGCTAAGTCTGTTCTTGTGGGATTTGCAAAGTGATATTTGGAAGTCCCTAGAGGGCTATGGTGAAAAAGGAAATATCTTTCCTTAAAAACTGGAAAGAAGATATCTGAGAAACTGCTTTGTGTTCTGTTAATTCATCTCACAGAGTTACAGTTTTCCCCTCCAGAAGTCTTTCGCTTCCACTGTTCTTGTGGAATTTGCATAGTGATATTTGGAATCCCATAGAGGGCTATGGTGAAAATGGAAATAACTTCAGTTAAAAAATGAAAAGAAGCTTTCCGAGAAACTGCTTTGTGTTCTGTTAATTCATCTCAAAGAGTTACAGCTTTCCCCTCAAGAAGCCTTCTGCTAAGACTGTTTTTGAGGAATTTCCAAAGTGATATGTGGAATCCCTTAGAGGGCTATGGTGAAAATGGAAATATCGTAAGATACTTACCGAAAAGAAGCTGTCTGAAAAACTGCTTTGTGTTCTGTTAGTTCATCTCACAGAGCTACAGCTTTTCCCTCAAGAAGCCGTTCACTAAGACTGTTTTGTGAAATTTGCAAAGTGATATTTGGAAGCCCATAGAGGGCTAAGGTGAAAAAGGAAATATCTTCCGTTAAAAACTGGAAAGAACCATTCTGAGAAAATGCGGTGTGTTCTGTTAGTACATATCACCGAGCTACAGCTTTCCCCTCAGGAAGCCGTTCACTAAGACTGTTCTTGTGGAATTGCAAAATGATATTTGGAGGCACCTAGAGGGCAATGGTGAAAAAGGAAACATCCTAAGATAAAAACTGAAAAGAAGCTTTCTGAGAAACTGCTTTGTGTTCTGTTAATTCAACTCACAGTTACTCTTTTACCTCAGGAAGCCTTTCGCTAAGGCTGTTGTTGTGGAATTTACAAAGTGATATTTTGAAGCCCATAGAGGGCTATGGTGAAAAAGGAAATACCTTCAGTTAAAAACTGAAAAGAAGCTTTCTGAGAAACTGCTTTGTGTTCTGTTAATTCATCTCAAAGAGTTACTGCTTTTGCCTCAAGAATCCTTCCGCTAAGACTGTTTTTGTGGAATTTCCAAAGTGATATTTCGATACCCATAGTAGGCTATGGTGAAAATGGAAATATCCTAAGATAAAAACCGAAAAGAAGCTGTATGGAAAGCTGCTTTGTGTTTTGTTAGTTCACTCACAGAGTTACAGCTTTCCCCTCAAGAAGCCGTTAACTAAGATTATTTTGTGAAATTTGCAAAGTGATATTTGGAAGCCCATAGAGGGCTAAGGTGAAAAAGGAAATATCTTCCGTTAAAAACTGGAAAGAATCATTCTCAGAAAATGCGGTGTGTTCTGTTAGTACATATCACCGAGGTACAGCTTTCCTCTCAAGAAGCCTTTCGCTAAGACTGTTCTTGTGGGATTTGCAAAGTGATATTTGGAAGCCCGTAGAGGGCTATAGTGAAAAAGGAAATATCTTCAGTTAAATACTGGAAAGAAGCTTTCTGAGAGACTGCTTTGTGTTCTGTTAATTCATCTCACAGAGTTACAGCTTCCCCCCTCAAGAAGCCTTTCGCTAAGACTGTTCTTGTGGAATTTGCAAAGTCATATTTGGAAGCCCATAGAGGACTATGGTGAAAAAGGAACTAACTTCCGTTAAAAACTGGAAAGAAGATTTGTGAGAAACTGCTTTGTGTTCTGTTAATTCAACTCACAGAGTTACAGATTTCCCCTTCAGAAGCCTTTCGCTAAGACTGTTCTTCTGGAATTTGCAAAGTGATATTTGGAAGCCCATGGAGGGCTATGGTGAAAAGGGAAATAACTTCCGTTAAAAACTGGAAAGAAGCTTTCTGAGAAACTGCCGTGTGTTCTGTTAATACATCTCACCGAGTTACAGATTTCCCCTCAAGAAGCCTTTCCCGAAGACTGTTCTTGTGGAATTTGCAAAGTGATACTTGGAAGCCCATAGAGGGCTATTTTGAAAATGGAAATATCCTAAGATAAAAACCGAAAAGAAGCTGTCTGAGAAACTGCTTTGTGTTGTGTTAGTTCATCTCACAGTGTTACAGCTTTCCCCTCAAGAAGCCCTTCACTAAGACTGTTCTTGTGAAATTTGCAAACTGATATTTGTAATCTCATAGAGGACTTTGGTGAAAAAGGAAATATCTTTCGTTAAAAACTGGAAAGAAGATTTCTGAGAAACTGCTTTGTGTTCTGTTAATTCATCTCAGAGAGTTACAGATTTCCCCTCAAGAGGCCGTTCACTAAGACTGTTCTTGTGGAATTTGCAAAGTGATATTTTGAAGCCCATAGTTGACTATGGTGAAAAAGGAAATATCTTCCGCTAAAAACTGGAAAGAACCTTTCTGAGAAACTGCTTTGTGTTCCGTTAATTAATCTCACAGAGTTACAGCTTTCCTATCATAAAGCCGATCACTAAGGCTGTTCTTTTGGAATATGCAAAGTGATATTTGGAAGCCCATAGAGGGCTACGGTGAAAAAGGAAATATCCTAAGACAAAAACTGAAAAGAAGCTTTCTGAGAAACTGCTTTGTGTTCTGTTAATTCGTCACCAGAGTTACAGCTTTCCCCTCAAAAAGCCTTTCGCTAAGACTGTTCTTGTGGAATTTGCAAAGTGAAATTTGGAAGCCCATTGAGGGCTATGATGAAAAAGGACATTTCTTCCATTAAAAACCGAAAAGAAGATTTCTGAGAAACTGCTTCGTGTTTTGTTAGTTCATCTCACAGAATTACAGCTTTGCTCCCACAAGCCTTTCGCTAAGACTGTTCTTGTGGAATTTGCAAAGTGATCTTAGAAGCCCGTAGAGGGCTATGGAGAAAAAGGAAATAACTTAGGTTAAAAATTGGAAAGAAGCTTTCTGAGAAACTGATGTGTGTTCTGTTAAAACATCTCACCGTGTTACAGCTTTCACCTCAAGAAGCCTTTCGCTAAGACTGTTCTTGTGGAATTTTCTAAGTGATATTTGGAAGCCCATAGAGGGCTATGGGAAAAAGAAAATATCTTCGGTTGAAAACTGGAAAGAAGCTTTCTGAGAAACAGCTCTGTGTTCTGTTAATTCATTTCAGAGAGTTACAGCTTTCCGCTCCAGAAGTCTTTCACTAAGACTGCTCTTTTGGAATTTGCAAAGTGATATTTGGAAGCCCTTAGAGGGCTATGGTGAAAAAGGAAATATGTTCCGTTAAAAACTGGAAAGAAGCATTCTGAGACACTGCCGTGTGTTCTGTTAATACATCTAACCGAGTTACAGCTTTCCCCTCTAGAAGCCTTTCGCTAAGACTGTTCTTGTGGCATTTGCAATGTGATATTTGGAAGCCCTTAGAGGGCTATGGTGAAAAAGGAAATATCTTCAGTTAAAAACTGGAAAGAAGCTTTCTGAGAAACTGCTTTGTGTTCTGTTAATTCATCTTACAGAGTTACAGGTTTCCCCTCCAGAAGCGTTTCCCGAAGACTGTTCTTGTGGAATTTGCAAAGTGATATTTGGAAGCCCATAGAGGGCTATGGTGAAAAAGGACATATCTTCCATTAAAAACTGCAAAGAAATTTTCTGAGAAACTGCTTTGTTTTCTGTTAATTCATCTCACAAAGTTACAGCTTTCTTCTCAAGAAGCCTTTCGGTAAGACTGTTCTTGTGGAATTTGCAAAGTGATATTTGCAAGCCCATAGAGGGCTATGGTGAAAAAGGACATATCTTCCGTTAAAAACTGGAAAGGAGATTTCTGAGAAACTGCTTTGTGTTCTGTTAATTCATCTCAGAGAGTTACAGATTTCCCCTCAAGAGGCCGTTCACTAAGACTGTTCTTCTGAAATTTGGAAAGTGATATTTAGAATCCCATAGAGGGCTATGGTGAAAAAGGAATTATTTTCCGTTAAAAACTGGAAAGAAGCTTTCTGAGAAACTGCTTTGTGGTCTGTTAATTCATCTCACAGAGTTACATTTCCCTCTAAAAGCCTTTCGCTAAGGCTGTTGTCGAATTTGCAAAGTGATATTTGGAAGCCCATAGAGGGCTATGGTGAAAAAGGAAATATCTTCAGTTAAAAACTGGAAAGAAGCTTTCTGAGAAACTGCCATGTGTTCTGATAATAGACCTCACCCAGTTACAGCTTTCCCTTCAAGAAGCCTTTCGCTAAGACTGTTGTTGTGGGATTTGCAAAATGATATTTGGAAGCCCATAGAGCGCTACGGTGAAAAAGGAAATATCTTCTGTTCTGTTAATTCACCTCAAAGAGTTACAGCTTTCCACTCAATAATTCTTTCGTTAAGACTGTTCTTGTGGAATTTGCAAAGTGAGATTTGGAAGCCCATAGAGGTCTATGGTGAAAAAGGTAATATCATAAGATAAAAACTGAAAAGAGGCTTTCTCAGAAATTGCTTCGTGTTCTGTTAATTCATCTCACATAGTTACAACATTTCCCTCTAAAAGCCTTTCGCTAAGACTGTTCTTGTGGAATTTGCAAAGTGATATTTGGAAGCCCATACAGGGTTATGTTGAAAAAGGAAATATCTTCGGTTAAAAACTGAAAAGAAGCTTTTTGAGAAACTGCTTTGTGTTCTGTTAATTCATCTCACAGAGTTACAACTTTCCCCTCAGGAAGCCTTTCGCTAAGACTGTTCTTGTGAAACTTGCAAAGTGATATTTGGAAGCCCATAGAGGGCTATGGCTTAAAAGGAAATATCCTCTGTTAGAAACTGGAAAGAAGCTATCTGAGAAACTGCTTTGTGTTCTGTTAATTCATCTCACAGAGTTACAGTTTTCCCCTCAAGAAGCCGTTCACTAAGACTTTCCTTGTGGAATTTTCAAAGTGATATTTGAAGGCACATAGAGGGCTATGATGAAAAAGAAAACATCCAAAGATAAAAACTGAAATGAAGCTTTCTGTGAAACTGCTTTGTGTTCTGTTAATTCATCTCACAGATTTACAGCTTTCTTCTCAAGAAGCCTTTCGCTAAAACTGTTCTTTTGGAATTTGCAAAGTGATATTTGGAAGCCCATAGAGGGCTATGGTGAAAAAGGACATATCTTCCGTTAAAAACTGGAAAGAAGCTTTTTGAGAAACTGCCGTTTGTTCTGTTAAAGCATGTCACCGAGTTACAGCTTTCCCCTCAAGAAGGCTTTCGCTAAGACTGTTCTTGTGGGATTTACAAAGTGATATTTGGAAGCCCATAGAGGACAATGGTGAAAAAGGTAATATCTTTCGTTAAAAACTGGAAAGAAGATATCTGAGAAACTGCTTTGTGTTCTGTTAATTCATCTCACAGCGTTACAGTTTTCCCCTCCCGAAGTCTTTCGCTTCCACTGTTCTTGTGGAATTTGCATAGTGATATTTGGAATCCCATAGAGGGCTATGGTGAAAATGGAAATAACTTCAGTTAAAAAATGAAAAGAAGCTTTCCGAGAAACTGCTTTGTGTTCTGTTAATTCATCTCAAAGAGTTACAGCTTTCCCCTCAAGAAGCCTTCCGCTAAGACTGTTTTTGAGGAATTTCCAAAGTGATATGTGGAAGCCCATAGAGGGCTATGGTGAAAATGGAAATATCCTAAGATACTTACCGAAGAGAAGCTGTCTGAAAAACTGCTTTGTGTTCTGTTAGTTCATCTCACAGAGCTACAGCTTTTCCCTCAAGAAGCCGTTCATTAAGACTGTTTTGTGAAATTTGGAAAGTGATATTTGGAAACCCATAGAGGACTATGTTGAAAAAGGAAATATCTTCCGTTAAAAACTGGAAAGAAGCATTCTGAGAAAATGCCGTGTCTTCTGTTAATACGTCTCACTGAGTTAGAGCTTTCCTCTCAAGAAGCCTTTCGCTAAGACTGTTCTTGTGGGATTTGCAATGTGATATTTGGAAGCCCATAGAGGACTATGGTGAGAAAGGAAATATCCTCCGTTAAAAACTGGAAAGAAGATTTGTGAGAAAATGCTTTGTGTTCTGTTAATTCATCTCACAGAGTTAGAGCTTTCCCCTCAAGAAGCCTTTCGCTAAGACTGTTCTTGTGGGATTTGCAATGTGATATTTGGAAGCCCATAGAGGACTATGGTGAGAAAGGAAATATCCTCCGTTAAAAACTGGAAAGAAGATTTGTGAGAAAATGCTTTGTGTTCTCTTAATTCATCTCACAGAGTTAGAGCTTTCCCCTCAAGAAGCCTTTCGCTAAGACTGTTCTTGTGGAATTTGCAAAGTGATATTTGGAAGCCCAAAAGGGCTATGGTGAAAAAGGAAATATCCTCAGTTAAAAACTGGAAAGAAGCTTTCTGAGAAACTGCTTTGTGTTCTGTTAATTCATCTCAGAGAGTTACAGATTTCCCCTCAAGAGGCCGTTCACTAAGACTGTTCTTCTGAAATTTGGAAAGTGATATTTAGAATCCCATAGAGGGCTATGGTGAAAAAGGAATTATTTTCCGTTAAAAACTGGAAAGAAACTTTCTGAGAAACTGCTTTGTGTTCTGTTAATTCATCTCAGAGAGTTACAGCTTTCCCCTCAAGAAGTCTTTCACAAAGACTGTACTTGTGTAATTTGCAAAGTGATATTTGGAAGACCACAGAGGGCTATGCTGAAAAAGGAAATATCCTAAGATAAAAACTGAAAAGAAGCTTTCTGAGAAACTGCTTTGTGTTCTGTTAATTCATCTCAGAGAGTTACAGCTTTCCCCTCAAGAAGTCTTTCACAAAGAGTGTTCTTGTGTAATTTGCAAAGTGATATTTGGAAGACCATAGAGGGCTATGTTGAAAAAGGAAATATAGTAAGATAAAATCCGAAAAGAAGCTTTCTGAGAAACTGCTTTGTGTTCTGTTAATTCATCTCAAAGTGTCACAGATTTCCCCTCATGAGGCCGTTCACTAAGACTGTTCTTCTGAAATTTGGAAAGTGATATTTAGAATCGCATAGAGGGCAATGGTGAAAAAGGAAATATTTTCCGATAAAAACTGTAAAGAAGCTTTCTGATAAACTGCTTTGTGTTCTGTTAGTTCATCTCACAGAGTTACAGCTTTCCGTTCAAGAAGCAGTTCACTGAGACTATTCTTGTGAAATTTGCAAAGTGATATTAGAAAACTCCTAGAGGGCTATGGTGAAAAAGGAAATATCTTCCGTTAAAAACTGGAAAGAAGCTTTTTGAGAAACTGCCGTGTGTTCTGTTAAAGCATCTCACCGAGTTACAGCTTTCCCCTCAAGAAGGCTTTCGCTAAGTCTGTTCTTGTGGGATTTGCAAAGTGATATTTGGAAGTCCCTAGAGGGCTATGGTGAAAAAGGAAATATCTTTCCTTAAAAACTGGAAAGAAGATATCTGAGAAACTGCTTTGTGTTCTGTTAATTCATCTCACAGAGTTACAGTTTTCCCCTCCAGAAGTCTTTCGCTTCCACTGTTCTTGTGGAATTTGCATAGTGATATTTGGAATCCCATAGAGGGCTATGGTGAAAATGGAAATAACTTCAGTTAAAAAATGAAAAGAAGCTTTCCGAGAAACTGCTTTGTGTTCTGTTAATTCATCTCAAAGAGTTACAGCTTTCCCCTCAAGAAGCCTTCTGCTAAGACTGTTTTTGAGGAATTTCCAAAGTGATATGTGGAATCCCTTAGAGGGCTATGGTGAAAATGGAAATATCGTAAGATACTTACCGAAAAGAAGCTGTCTGAAAAACTGCTTTGTGTTCTGTTAGTTCATCTCACAGAGCTACAGCTTTTCCCTCAAGAAGCCGTTCACTAAGACTGTTTTGTGAAATTTGCAAAGTGATATTTGGAAGCCCATAGAGGGCTAAGGTGAAAAAGGAAATATCTTCCGTTAAAAACTGGAAAGAACCATTCTGAGAAAATGCGGTGTGTTCTGTTAGTACATATCACCGAGCTACAGCTTTCCCCTCAGGAAGCCGTTCACTAAGACTGTTCTTGTGGAATTGCAAAATGATATTTGGAGGCACCTAGAGGGCAATGGTGAAAAAGGAAACATCCTAAGATAAAAACTGAAAAGAAGCTTTCTGAGAAACTGCTTTGTGTTCTGTTAATTCAACTCACAGTTACTCTTTTACCTCAGGAAGCCTTTCGCTAAGGCTGTTGTTGTGGAATTTACAAAGTGATATTTTGAAGCCCATAGAGGGCTATGGTGAAAAAGGAAATACCTTCAGTTAAAAACTGAAAAGAAGCTTTCTGAGAAACTGCTTTGTGTTCTGTTAATTCATCTCAAAGAGTTACTGCTTTTGCCTCAAGAATCCTTCCGCTAAGACTGTTTTTGTGGAATTTCCAAAGTGATATTTCGATACCCATAGTAGGCTATGGTGAAAATGGAAATATCCTAAGATAAAAACCGAAAAGAAGCTGTATGGAAAGCTGCTTTGTGTTTTGTTAGTTCACTCACAGAGTTACAGCTTTCCCCTCAAGAAGCCGTTAACTAAGATTATTTTGTGAAATTTGCAAAGTGATATTTGGAAGCCCATAGAGGGCTAAGGTGAAAAAGGAAATATCTTCCGTTAAAAACTGGAAAGAATCATTCTCAGAAAATGCGGTGTGTTCTGTTAGTACATATCACCGAGGTACAGCTTTCCTCTCAAGAAGCCTTTCGCTAAGACTGTTCTTGTGGGATTTGCAAAGTGATATTTGGAAGCCCGTAGAGGGCTATAGTGAAAAAGGAAATATCTTCAGTTAAATACTGGAAAGAAGCTTTCTGAGAGACTGCTTTGTGTTCTGTTAATTCATCTCACAGAGTTACAGCTTCCCCCCTCAAGAAGCCTTTCGCTAAGACTGTTCTTGTGGAATTTCCAAAGTCATATTTGGAAGCCCATAGAGGACTATGGTGAAAAAGGAACTAACTTCCGTTAAAAACTGGAAAGAAGATTTGTGAGAAACTGCTTTGTGTTCTGTTAATTCAACTCACAGAGTTACAGATTTCCCCTTCAGAAGCCTTTCGCTAAGACTGTTCTTCTGGAATTTGCAAAGTGATATTTGGAAGCCCATGGAGGGCTATGGTGAAAAGGGAAATAACTTCCGTTAAAAACTGGAAAGAAGCTTTCTGAGAAACTGCCGTGTGTTCTGTTAATACATCTCACCGAGTTACAGATTTCCCCTCAAGAAGCCTTTCCCGAAGACTGTTCTTGTGGAATTTGCAAAGTGATACTTGGAAGCCCATAGAGGGCTATTTTGAAAATGGAAATATCCTAAGATAAAAACCGAAAAGAAGCTGTCTGAGAAACTGCTTTGTGTTGTGTTAGTTCATCTCACAGTGTTACAGCTTTCCCCTCAAGAAGCCCTTCACTAAGACTGTTCTTGTGAAATTTGCAAACTGATATTTGTAATCTCATAGAGGACTTTGGTGAAAAAGGAAATATCTTTCGTTAAAAACTGGAAAGAAGATTTCTGAGAAACTGCTTTGTGTTCTGTTAATTCATCTCAGAGAGTTACAGATTTCCCCTCAAGAGGCCGTTCACTAAGACTGTTCTTGTGGAATTTGCAAAGTGATATTTTGAAGCCCATAGTTGACTATGGTGAAAAAGGAAATATCTTCCGCTAAAAACTGGAAAGAACCTTTCTGAGAAACTGCTTTGTGTTCCGTTAATTAATCTCACAGAGTTACAGCTTTCCTATCATAAAGCCGATCACTAAGGCTGTTCTTTTGGAATATGCAAAGTGATATTTGGAAGCCCATAGAGGGCTACGGTGAAAAAGGAAATATCCTAAGACAAAAACTGAAAAGAAGCTTTCTGAGAAACTGCTTTGTGTTCTGTTAATTCGTCACCAGAGTTACAGCTTTCCCCTCAAAAAGCCTTTCGCTAAGACTGTTCTTGTGGAATTTGCAAAGTGAAATTTGGAAGCCCATTGAGGGCTATGATGAAAAAGGACATTTCTTCCATTAAAAACCGAAAAGAAGATTTCTGAGAAACTGCTTCGTGTTTTGTTAGTTCATCTCACAGAATTACAGCTTTGCTCCCACAAGCCTTTCGCTAAGACTGTTCTTGTGGAATTTGCAAAGTGATCTTAGAAGCCCGTAGAGGGCTATGGAGAAAAAGGAAATAACTTAGGTTAAAAATTGGAAAGAAGCTTTCTGAGAAACTGATGTGTGTTCTGTTAAAACATCTCACCGTGTTACAGCTTTCACCTCAAGAAGCCTTTCGCTAAGACTGTTCTTGTGGAATTTTCTAAGTGATATTTGGAAGCCCATAGAGGGCTATGGGAAAAAGAAAATATCTTCGGTTGAAAACTGGAAAGAAGCTTTCTGAGAAACAGCTCTGTGTTCTGTTAATTCATTTCAGAGAGTTACAGCTTTCCGCTCCAGAAGTCTTTCACTAAGACTGCTCTTTTGGAATTTGCAAAGTGATATTTGGAAGCCCTTAGAGGGCTATGGTGAAAAAGGAAATATGTTCCGTTAAAAACTGGAAAGAAGCATTCTGAGACACTGCCGTGTGTTCTGTTAATACATCTAACCGAGTTACAGCTTTCCCCTCTAGAAGCCTTTCGCTAAGACTGTTCTTGTGGCATTTGCAATGTGATATTTGGAAGCCCTTAGAGGGCTATGGTGAAAAAGGAAATATCTTCAGTTAAAAACTGGAAAGAAGCTTTCTGAGAAACTGCTTTGTGTTCTGTTAATTCATCTTACAGAGTTACAGGTTTCCCCTCCAGAAGCGTTTCCCGAAGACTGTTCTTGTGGAATTTGCAAAGTGATATTTGGAAGCCCATAGAGGGCTATGGTGAAAAAGGACATATCTTCCATTAAAAACTGCAAAGAAATTTTCTGAGAAACTGCTTTGTTTTCTGTTAATTCATCTCACAAAGTTACAGCTTTCTTCTCAAGAAGCCTTTCGGTAAGACTGTTCTTGTGGAATTTGCAAAGTGATATTTGCAAGCCCATAGAGGGCTATGGTGAAAAAGGACATATCTTCCGTTAAAAACTGGAAAGGAGATTTCTGAGAAACTGCTTTGTGTTCTGTTAATTCATCTCAGAGAGTTACAGATTTCCCCTCAAGAGGCCGTTCACTAAGACTGTTCTTCTGAAATTTGGAAAGTGATATTTAGAATCCCATAGAGGGCTATGGTGAAAAAGGAATTATTTTCCGTTAAAAACTGGAAAGAAGCTTTCTGAGAAACTGCTTTGTGTTCTGTTAATTCATCTCACAGAGTTACATTTCCCTCTAAAAGCCTTTCGCTAAGGCTGTTGTCGAATTTGCAAAGTGATATTTAGAAGCCCATAGAGGGCTATGGTGAAAAAGGAAATATCTTCAGTTAAAAACTGGAAAGAAGCTTTCTGAGAAACTGCCATGTGTTCTGATAATAGACCTCACCCAGTTACAGCTTTCCCTTCAAGAAGCCTTTCGCTAAGACTGTTGTTGTGGGATTTGCAAAATGATATTTGGAAGCCCATAGAGCGCTACGGTGAAAAAGGAAATATCTTCTGTTCTGTTAATTCACCTCAAAGAGTTACAGCTTTCCACTCAATAATTCTTTCGTTAAGACTGTTCTTGTGGAATTTGCAAAGTGAGATTTGGAAGCCCATAGAGGTCTATGGTGAAAAAGGAAATATCGTAAGATAAAAACTGAAAAGAAGCTTTCTGAGAAATTGCTTTGTGTTCTGTTAATTCATCTCACATAGTTACAACATTTCCCTCTAAAAGCCTTTCGCTAAAACTGTTCTTGTGGAATTTGCAAAGTGATATTTGGAAGCCCATACAGGGTTATGTTGAAAAAGGAAATATCTTCGGTTAAAAACTGAAAAGAAGCTTTTTGAAAAACTGCTTTGTGTTCTGTTAATTCATCTCACAGGGTTACAACTTTCCCCTCAGGAAGCCTTTCGCTAAGACTGTTCTTGTGAAACTTGCAAAGTGATATTTGGAAGCCCATAGAGGGCTATGGCTTAAAAGGAAATATCCTCCGTTAGAAACTGGAAAGAAGCTATCTGAGAAACTGCTTTGTGTTCTGTTAATTCATCTCACAGAGTTACAGTTTTCCCCTCAAGAAGCCGTTCACTAAGACTTTCCTTGTGGAATATTCAAAGTGATATTTGAAGGCACATAGAGGGCTATGATGAAAAAGAAAACATCCAAAGATAAAAACTGAAATGAAGCTTTCTGTGAAACTGCTTTGTGTTCTGTTAATTCATCTCACAGATTTACAGCTTTCTTCTCAAGAAGCCTTTCGGTAAAACTGTTCTTGTGGAATTTGCAAAGTGATATTTGGAAGCCCATAGAGGGCTGTGGTGAAAAAGGACATATCTTCCATTAAAAACTGGAAAGAAGCTTTTTTAGAAACTGCCGTGTGTTCTGTTAAAGCATCTCACCGAGTTACAGCTTTCCCCTCAAGAAGGCTTTCGCTAAGACTGTTCTTGTGGGATTTGCAAAGTGATATTTGGAAGCCCATAGAGGACTATGGTGAAAAAGGAAATATCTTTCGTTAAAAACTGGATAGAAGATATCTGAGAAACTGCTTTGTGTTCTGTTAATTCATCTCACAGCGTTACAGTTTTCTCCTCCCGAAGTCTTTCGCTTCCACTGTTCTTGTGGAATTTGCATAGTGATATTTGGAATCCCATAGAGGGTTATGGTGAAAATGGAAATATCGTAAGATACTTACCGAAAAGAAGCTGTCTGAAAAACTGCTTTGTGTTCTGTTAGTTCATCTCACAGAGCTACAGCTTTTCCCTCAAGAAGCCGTTCACTGAGACTGTTTTGTGAAATTTGCAAAGTGATATTTGGAAGCCCATAGAGGGCTAAGGTGAAAAAGGAAATATCTTCCGTTAAAAACTGGAAAGAACCATTCTGAGAAAATGCGGTGTGTTCTGTTAGTACATATCACCGAGCTACAGCTTTCCCCTCAGGAAGCCGTTCACTAAGACTGTTCTTGTGGAATTGCAAAGTGATATTTGGAGGCACATAGAGGGCAATGGTGAAAAAGGAAACATCCTAAGATAAAAACTGAAAAGAAGCTTTCTGAGAAACTGCTTTGTGTTCTGTTAATTCAACTCACAGTTACTCTTTTACCTCAGGAAGCCTTTCGCTAAGGCTGTTGTTGTGGAATTTACAAAGTGATATTTTGAAGCCCATAGAGGGCTATGGTGAAAAAGGAAATACCTTCAGTTAAAAACTGAAAAGAAGCTTTCTGAGAAACTGCTTTGTGTTCTGTTAATTCATCTCAAAGAGTTACTGCTTTTGCCTCAAGAATCCTTCCGCTAAGACTGTTTTTGTGGAATTTCCAAAGTGATATTTCGATGCCCATAGTAGGCTATGGTGAAAATGGAAATATCCTAAGATGAAAACCGAAAAGGAGCTGTATGGAAAGCTGCTTTGTGTTTTGTTAGTTCACTCACAGAGTTACAGATTTCCCCTCAAGAAGCCGTTAACTAAGACTGTTTTGTGAAATTTGCAAAGTGATATTTGGAAGCCCATAGAGGGCTAAGGTGAAAAAGGAAATATCTTCCGTTAAAAACTGGAAAGAACCATTCTGAGAAAATGCGGTGTGTTCTGTTAGTACATATCACCGAGGTACAGCTTTCCTCTCAAGAAGCCTTTCGCTAAGACTGTTCTTGTGGGATTTCCAAAGTGATATTTGGAAGCCCATAGAGGGCTATAGTGAAAAAGGAAATATCTTCAGTTAAATACTGGAAAGAAGCTTTCTGAGAGACTGCTTTGTGTTCTGTTAATTCATCTCACAGAGTTACAGCTTCCCCCCTCAAGAAGCCTTTCGCTAAGACTGTTGTTGTGGAATTTGCAAAGTCATATTTGGAAGCCCATAGAGGACTATGGTGAAAAAGGAACTAACTTCCGTTAAAAACTGGAAAGAAGATTTGTGAGAAACTGCTTTGTGTTCTGTTAATTCAACTCACAGAGTTACAGATTTCCCCTTCAGAAGCCTTTCGCTAAGACTGTTCTTGTGGAATTTGCAAAGTGATATTTGGAAGCCCATGGAGGGCTACGGTGAAAAGGGAAATAACTTCCGTTAAAAACTGGAAAGAAGCTTTCTGAGAAACTGCCGTGTGTTCTGTTAATACATCTCACCGAGTTACAGCTTTCCCCTCAAGAAGCCTTTCCCGAAGACTGTTTTTGTGGAATTTGCAAAGTGATACTTGGAAGCCCATAGAGGGCTATTTTGAAAATGGAAATATCCTAAGATAAAAACCGAAAAGAAGCTGCCTGAGAAACTGCTTTGTGTTGTGGTAGTTCATCTCACAGTGTAACAGCTTTCCCCTCAAGAAGCCCTTCACTAAGACTGTTCTTGTGAAATTTGCAAACTGATATTTGTAATCCCATAGAGGACTTTGGTGAAAAAGGAAATATCTTTCGTTAAAAACTGGAAAGAAGATTTCTGAGAAACTGCTTTGTGTTCTGTTAATTCATCTCAGAGAGTTACAGATTTCCCCTCAAGAGGCCGTTCACTAAGACTGTTCTTGTGGAATTTGCAAAGTGATATTTGGAAGCCCATAGTGGACTATGGTGAAAAAGGAAATATCTTCCGCTAAAAACTGGAAAGAACCTTTCTGAGAAACTGCTTTGTGTTACGTTAATTAATCTCACAGAGTTACAGCTTTCCTATCATGAAGCCGATCACTAAGGCTGTTCTTTTGGAATATGCAAAGTGATATTTGGAAGCCCATAGAGTCCTATGATGAAAAAGAAAACATCCAAAGATAAAAACTGAAATGAAGCTTTCTGTGAAACTGCTTTGTGTTCTGTTAATTCATCTCACAGATTTACAGCTTTCTTCTCAAGAAGCCTTTCGGTAAAACTGTTCTTGTGGAATTTGCAAAGTGATATTTGGAAGCCCTTAGAGGGCTATGTTGAAAAAGGACATATCTTCCATTAAAAACTGGAAAGAAGCTTTTTTAGAAACTGCCGTGTGTTCTGTTAAAGCATCTCACCGAGTTACAGCTTTCCCCTCAAAAAGCCTTTCGCTAAGACTGTTCTTGTGGAATTTGCAAAGTGAAATTTGGAAGCCCATTGAGGGCTATGATGAAAAAGGACATTTCTTCCATTAAAAACCGAAAAGAAGATTTCTGAGAAACTGCTGCGTGTTTTGTTAGTTCATCTCACAGAATTACAGCTTTGCTCCCAGAAGCCTTTCGCTAAGACTGTTCTTGTGGAATTTGCAAAGTGATCTTAGAAGCCCGTAGAGGGCTATGGTGAAAAAGGAAATAACTTAGGTTAAAAATTGGAAAGAAGCTTTCTGAGAAACTGATGTGTGTTCTGTTAAAACATCTCACCGTGTTACAGCTTTCACCTCAAGAAGCCTTTCGCTAAGACTGTTCTTGTGGAATTTTCTAAGTGATATTTGGAAGCCCATAGAGGGCTATGTGAAAAAGAAAATATCTTCGGTTGAAAACTGGAAAGAAGCTTTCTGAGAAACAGCTCTGTGTTCTGTTAATTCATTTCAGAGAGTTACAGCTTTCTGCTCCAGAAGTCTTTCGCTAAGACTGCTCTTTTGGAATTTGCAAAGTGATATTTGGAAGCCCTTAGAGGGCTATGGTGAAAAAGGAAATATCTTCCGTTAAAAACTGGAAAGAAGCATTCTGAGATACTGCCGTGTGTTCTGTTAATACATCTAACCGAGTTACAGCTTTCCCCTCTAGAAGCCTTTCGCTAAGACTGTTCTTGTGGCATTTGCAATGTGATATTTGGAAGCCCTTAGAGGGCTATGGTGAAAAAGGAAATATCTTCAGTTAAAAACTGGAAAGAAGCTTTCTGAGAAACTGCTTTGTGTTCTGTTAATTCATCTCACAGAGTTACAGGTTTCCCCTCCAGAAGCCTTTCCCGAAGACTGTTCTTGTGGAATTTGCAAAGTGATATTTGGAAGCCCATAGAGGGCTATGGTGAAAAAGGACATATCTTCCATTAAAAACTGGAAAGAAATTTTCTGAGAAACTGCTTTGTTTTCTGTTAATTCATCTCACAGAGTTACAGCTTTCTTCTCAAAAAGCCTTTCGGTAAGACTGTTCTTGTGGAATTTGCAAAGTGATATTTGCAAGCCCATAGAGGGCTATGGTGAAAAAGGACATATCTTCCGTTAAAAACTGGAAAGAAGATTTCTGAGAAACTGCTTTGTGTTCTGTTAATTCATCTCAGAGAGTTACAGATTTCCCCTCAAGAGGCCGTTCACTAAGACTGTTCTTCTGAAATTTGGAAAGTGATATTTAGAATCCCATAGAGGGCTATGGTGAAAAAGGAATTATTTTCCGTTAAAAACTGGAAAGAAGCTTTCTGAGAAACTGCTTTGTGTTCTGTTAATTCATCTCACAGAGTTACATTTCCCTCTAAAAGCCTTTCGCTAAGGCTGTTGTCGAATTTGCAAAGTGATATTTGGAAGCCCATAGAGGGCTATGGTGAAAAAGGAAATATCTTCATTTAAAAACTGGAAAGAAGCTTTCTGAGAAACTGCCATGTGTTCTGATAATAGACCTCACCCAGTTACAGCTTTCCCTTCAAGAAGCCTTTCGCTAAGACTGTTGTTGTGGGATTTGCAAAATGATATTTGGAAGCCCATAGAGCGCTACGGTGAAAAAGGAAATATCTTCTGTTCTGTTAATTCACCTCAAAGAGTTACAGCTTTCCACTCAATAATTCTTTCGTTAAGACTGTTCTTGTGGAATTTGCAAAGTGAGATTTGGAAGCCCATAGATGTCTATGGTGAAAAAGGAAATATCGTAAGATAAAAACTGAAAAGAAGCTTTCTGAGAAATTGCTTTGTGTTCTGTTAATTCATCTCACAGAGTTACGACATTTCCCTCTAAAAGCCTTTCGCTAAGACTGTTCTTGTGGAATTTGCAAAGTGATATTTGGAAGCCCATACAGGGTTATGTTGAAAAAGGAAATATCTTCGGTTAAAAACTGAAAAGAAGCTTTTTGAGAAACTGCTTTGTGTTCTGTTAATTCATCTCACAGAGTTACAACTTTCCCCTCAGGAAGCCTTTCGCTAAGACAGTTCTTGTGAAACTTGCAAAGTGATATTTGGAAGCCCATAGAGGGCTATGGCTTAAAAGGAAATATCCTCCGTTAGAAACTGGAAAGAAGCTATCTGAGAAATTGCTTTGTGTTCTGTTAATTCATCTCACAGAGTTACAGTTTTCCCCTCAAGAAGCCGTTCACTAAGACTTTCCTTGTGGAATATTCAAAGTGATATTTGAAGGCACATAGAGGGCTATGATGAAAAAGAAAACATCCAAAGATAAAAACTGAAATGAAGCTTTCTGTGAAACTGCTTTGTGTTCTGTTAATTCATCTCACAGATTTACAGCTTTCTTCTCAAGAAGCCTTTCGGTAAAACTGTTCTTGTGGAATTTGCAAAGTGATATTTGGAAGCCCATAGAGGGCTGTGGTGAAAAAGGACATATCTTCCATTAAAAACTGGAAAGAAGCTTTTTTAGAAACTGCCGTGTGTTCTGTTAAAGCATCTCACCGAGTTACAGCTTTCCCCTCAAGAAGGCTTTCGCTAAGACTGTTCTTGTGGGATTTGCAAAGTGATATTTGGAATCCCATAGAGGACTATGGTGAAAAAGGAAATATCTTTCGTTAAAAACTGGATAGAAGATATCTGAGAAACTGCTTTGTGTTCTGTTAATTCATCTCACAGCGTTACAGTTTTCCCCTCCCGAAGTCTTTCGCTTCCACTGTTCTTGTGGAATTTGCACAGTGATATTTGGAATCCCATAGAGGGTTATGGTGAAAATGGAAATATCGTAAGATACTTACCGAAAAGAAGCTGTCTGAAAAACTGCTTTGTGTTCTGTTAGTTCATCTCACAGAGCTACAGCTTTTCCCTCAAGAAGCCGTTCACTAAGGCTGTTTTGTGAAATTTGCAAAGTGATATTTGGAAGCCCATAGAGGGCTAAGGTGAAAAAGGAAATATCTTCCGTTAAAAACTGGAAAGAACCATTCTGAGAAAATGCGGTGTGTTCTGTTAGTACATATCACCGAGCTACAGCTTTCCCCTCAGGAAGCCGTTCACTAAGACTGTTCTTGTGGAATTGCAAAGTGATATTTGGAGGCACATAGAGGGCAATGGTGAAAAAGGAAACATCCTAAGATAAAAACTGAATAGAAGCTTTCTGAGAAACTGCTTTGTGTTCTGTTAATTCAACTCACAGTTACTCTTTTACCTCAGGAAGCCTTTCGCTAAGGCTGTTGTTGTGGAATTTACAAAGTGATATTTTGAAGCCCATAGAGGGCTATGGTGAAAAAGGAAATACCTTCAGTTAAAAACTGAAAAGAAGCTTTCTGAGAAACTGCTTTGTGTTCTGTTAATTCATCTCAAAGAGTTACTGCTTTTGCCTCAAGAATCCTTCCGCTAAGACTGTTTTTGTGGAATTTCCAAAGTGATATTTCGATACCCATAGTAGGCTATGGTGAAAATGGAAATATCCTAAGATAAAAACCGAAAAGGAGCTGTATGGAAAGCTGCTTTGTGTTTTGTTAGTTCACTCACAGAGTTACAGCTTTCCCCTCAAGAAGCCGTTAACTAAGACTGTTTTGTGAAATTTGCAAAGTGATATTTGGAAGCCCATAGAGGGCTAAGGTGAAAAAGGAAATATCTCCCGTTAAAAACTGGAAAGAACCATTCTGAGAAAATGCAGTGTGTTCTGTTAGTACATATCACCGAGGTACAGCTTTCCTCTCAAGAAGCCTTTCACTAAGACTGTTCTTGTGGGATTTCCAAAGTGATATTTGGAAGCCCATAGAGGGCTATAGTGAAAAAGGAAATATCTTCAGTTAAATACTGGAAAGAAGCTTTCTGAGAGACTGCTTTGTGTTCTGTTAATTCATCTCACAGAGTTACAGCTTCCCCCCTCAAGAAGCCTTTCGCTAAGACTGTTGTTGTGGAATTTGCAAAGTCATATTTGGAAGCCCATAGAGGACTATGGTGAAAAAGGAACTAACTTCCGTTAAAAACTGGAAAGAAGATTTGTGAGAAACTGCTTTGTGTTCTGTTAATTCAACTCACAGAGTTACAGATTTCCCCTTCAGAAGCCTTTCCCTAAGACTGTTCTTGTGGAATTTGCAAAGTGATATTTGGAAGCCCATGGAGGGCTACGGTGAAAAGGGAAATAACTTCCGTTAAAAACTGGAAAGAAGCTTTCTGAGAAACTGCCGTGTGTTCTGTTAATACATCTCACCGAGTTACAGCTTTCCCCTCAAGAAGCCTTTCCCGAAGACTGTTCTTGTGGAATTTGCAAAGTGATACTTGGAAGCCCATAGAGGGCTATTTTGAAAATGGAAATATCCTAAGATAAAAACCGAAAAGAAGCTGTCTGAGAAACTGCTTTGTGTTGTGTTAGTTCATCTCACAGTGTAACAGCTTTCCCCTCAAGAAGCCCTTCACTAAGACTGTTCTTGTGAAATTTGCAAACTGATATTTGTAATCCCATAGAGGACTTTGGTGAAAAAGGAAATATCTTTCGTTAAAAACTGGAAAGAAGATTTCTGAGAAACTGCTTTGTGTTCTGTTAATTCATCTCAGAGAGTTACAGATTTCCCCTCAAGAGGCCGTTCACTAAGACTGTTCTTGTGGAATTTGCAAAGTGATATTTGGAAGCCCATAGTGGACTATGGTGAAAAAGGAAATATCTTCCGCTAAAAACTGGAAAGAACCTTTCTGAGAAACTGCTTTGTGTTACGTTAATTAATCTCACAGAGTTACAGCTTTCCTATCATGAAGCCGATCACTAAGGCTGTTCTTTTGGAATATGCAAAGTGATATTTGGAAGCCCATAGAGGGCTACGGTGAAAAAGGAATTATCCTAAGACAAAAACTGAAAAGAAGCTTTCTGAGAAACTGCTTTGTGTTCTGTTAATTCGTCACCAGAGTTACAGCTTTCCCCTCAAAAAGCCTTTCGCTAAGACTGTTCTTGTGGAATTTGCAAAGTGAAATTTGGAAGCCCATTGAGGGCTATGATGAAAAAGGACATTTCTTCCATTAAAAACCGAAAAGAAGATTTCTGAGAAACTGCTTCGTGTTTTGTTAGTTCATCTCACGGAATTACAGCTTTGCTCCCACAAGCCTTTCGCTAAGACTGTTCTTGTGGAATTTGCAAAGTGATCTTAGAAGCCCGTAGAGGGCTATGGTGAAAAAGGAAATAACTTAGGTTAAAAATTGGAAAGAAGCTTTCTGAGAAACTGATGTGTGTTCTGTTAAAACATCTCACCGTGTTACAGCTTTCACCTCAAGATGCCTTTCGCTAAGACTGTTTTTGTGGAATTTTCTAAGTGATATTTGGAAGCCCATAGAGGGCTATGGGAAAAAGAAAATATCTTCGGTTGAAAACTGGAAAGAAGCTTTCTGAGAAACAGCTCTGTGTTCTGTTAATTCATTTCAGAGAGTTACAACTTTCCGCTCCAGAAGTCTTTCGCTAAGACTGCTCTTTTGGAATTTGCAAAGTGATATTTGGAAGCCCTTAGAGGGCTATGGTGAAAAAGGAAATATCTTCCGTTAAAAACTGGACAGAAGCATTCTGAGATACTGCCGTGTGTTCTGTTAATACATCTAACCGAGTTACAGCTTTCCCCTCTAGAAGCCTTTCGCTAAGACTGTTCTTGTGGCATTTGCAATGTGATATTTGGAAGCCCTTAGAGGGCTATGGTGAAAAAGGAAATATCTTCAGTTAAAAACTGGAAAGAAGCTTTCTGAGAAACTGCTTTGTGTTCTGTTAATTCATCTCACAGAGTTACAGGTTTCCCCTCCAGAAGCCTTTCCCGAAGACTGTTCTTGTGGAATTTGCAAAGTGATATTTGGAAGCCCATAGAGGGCTATGGTGAAAAAGGACATATCTTCCATTAAAAACTGGAAAGAAATTTTCTGAGAAACTGCTTTGTTTTCTGTTAATTCATCTCACAGAGTTACAGCTTTCTTCTCAAGAAGCCTTTCGGTAAGACTGTTCTTGTGGAATTTGCAAAGTGATATTTGCAAGCCCATAGAGGGCTATGGTGAAAAAGGACATATCTTCCGTTAAAAACTGGAAAGAAGATTTCTGAGAAACTGCTTTGTGTTCTGTTAATTCATCTCAGAGAGTTACAGATTTCCCCTCAGGAGGCCGTTCACTAAGACTGTTCTTCTGAAATTTGGAAAGTGATATTTAGAATCCCATAGAGGGCTATGGTGAAAAAGGAATTATTTTCCGTTAAAAACTGGAAAGAAGCTTTCTGAGAAACTGCTTTGTGTTCTGTTAATTCATCTCACAGAGTTACATTTCCCTCTAAAAGCCTTTCGCTAAGGCTGTTGTCGAATTTGCAAAGTGATATTTGGAAGCCCATAGAGGGCTATGGTGAAAAAGGAAATATCTTCAGTTAAAAACTGGAAAGAAGCTGTCTGAGAAACTGCCATGTGTTCTGATAATAGACCTCACCCAGTTACAGCTTTCCCTTCAAGAAGCCTTTCGCTAAGACTGTTGTTGTGGGATTTGCAAAATGATATTTGGAAGCCCATAGAGCGCTACGGTGAAAAAGGAAATATCTTCTGTTCTGTTAATTCACCTCAAAGAGTTACAGCTTTCCACTCAATAATTCTTTCGTTAAGACTGTTCTTGTGGAATTTGCAAAGTGAGATTTGGAAGCCCATAGATGTCTATGGTGAAAAAGGAAATATCGTAAGATAAAAACTGAAAAGAAGCTTTCTGAGAAATTGCTTTGTGTTCTGTTAATTCATCTCACAGAGTTACAACATTTCCCTCTAAAAGCCTTTCGCTAAGACTGTTCTTGTGGAATTTGCAAAGTGATATTTGGAAGCCCATACAGGGTTATGTTGAAAAAGGAAATATCTTCGGTTAAAAACTGAAAAGAAGCTTTTTGAGAAACTGCTTTGTGTTCTGTTAATTCATCTCACAGAGTTACAACTTTCCCCTCAGGAAGCCTTTCGCTAAGACTGTTCTTGTGAAACTTGCAAAGTGATATTTGGATGCCCATAGAGGGCTATGGCTTAAAAGGAAATATCCTCCGTTAGAAACTGGAAAGAAGCTATCTGAGAAACTGCTTTGTTTTCTGTTAATTCATCTCACAGAGTTACAGTTTTCCCCTCAAGAAGCCGTTCACTAAGACTTTCCTTGTGGAATATTCAAAGTGATATTTGAAGGCACATAGAGGACTATGATGAAAAAGAAAATATCCAAAGATAAAAACTGAAATGAAGCTTTCTGTGAAACTGCTTTGTGTTCTGTTAATTCATCTCACAGATTTACAGCTTTCTTCTCAAGAAGCCTTTCGGTAAAACTGTTCTTGTGGAATTTGCAAAGTGATATTTGGAAGCCCTTAGAGGGCTATGGTGAAAAAGGACATATCTTCCATTAAAAACTGGAAAGAAGCTTTTTTAGAAACTGTCGTGTGTTCTGTTAAAGCATCTCACCGAATTACAGCTTTCCCCTCAAGAAGGCTTTCGCTAAGACTGTTCTTGTGGGATTTGCAAAGTGATATTTGGAAGCCCATAGAGGACTATGGTGAAAAAGGAAATATCTTTCGTTAAAAACTGGAAAGAAGATATCTGAGAAACTGCTTTGTGTTCTGTTAATTCATCTCACAGCGTTACAGTTTTCCCCTCCCGAAGTCTTTCGCTTCCACTGTTCTTGTGGAATTTGCATAGTGATATTTGGAATCCCATAGAGGGCTATGGTGAAAATGGAAATACCTTCAGTTAAAAAATGAAAAGAAGCTTTCCGAGAAACTGCTTTGTGTTCTGTTAATTCATCTCAAAGAATTACAGCTTTCCCCTCAAGAAGCCTTCCGCTAAGACTGTTTTTGAGGAATTTCCAAAGTGATATGTGGAAGCCCATAGAGGGCTATGGTGAAAATGGAAATATCGTAAGATACTTACCGAAGAGAAGCTGTCTGAAAAACTGCTTTGTGTTCTGTCAGTTCATCTCACAGAGCTACAGCTTTTCCCTCAAGAAGCCGTTCATTAAGACTGTTTTGTGAAATTTGGAAAGTGATATTTGGAAACCCATAGAGGACTATGGTGAAAAAGGAAATATCTTCCGTTAAAAACTGGAAAGAAGCATTCTGAGAAAATGCCGTGTCTTCTGTTAATACGTCTCACTGAGTTACAGCTTTCCTCTCAAGAAGCCTTTCGCTAAGACTGTTCTTGTGGGATTTGCAATGTGATATTTGGAAGCCCATAGAGGACTATGGTGAGAAAGGAAATATCCTCCGTTAAAAACTGGAAAGAAGATTTGTGAGAAAATGCTTTGTGTTCTGTTAATTCATCTCACAGAGTTAGAGCTTTCCCCTCAAGAAGCCTTTCGCTAAGACTGTTCTTGTGGAATTTGCAAAGTGATATTTGGAAGCCCAAAAGGGCTATGGTGAAAAAGGAAATATCCTCAGTTAAAAACTGGAAAGAAGCTTTCTGACAAACTGCATTGTGTTCTGTTAATTCATCTCAAAGAGTTACTGCTTTTGCCTCAAGAATCCTTCCGCTAAGACTGTTTTTGTGGAATTTCCAATGTGATATTTCGATACCCATAGTAGGCTATGGTGAAAATGGAAGTATCCTAAGATAAAAACCGAAAAGGAGCTGTATGGAAAGCTGCTTTGTGTTTTGTTAGTTCACTCACAGAGTTACAGCTTTCCCCTCAAGAAGCCGTTAAGTAAGACTGTTTTGTGAAATTTGCAAAGTGATATTTGGAAGCCCATAGAGGGCTAAGGTGAAAAAGGAAATATCTTCCGTTAAAAACTAGAAAGAACCATTCTGAGAAAATGCGGTGTGTTCTGTTAGTACATATCACCGAGGTACAGCTTTCCTCTCAAGAAGCCTTTCGCTAAGACTGTTCTTGTGGGATTTCCAAAGTGATATTTGGAAGCCCATAGAGGGCTATAGTGAAAAAGGAAATATCTTCAGTTAAATACTGGAAAGAAGCTTTCTGAGAGACTGCTTTGTGTTCTGTTAATTCATCTCACAGAGTTACAGCTTCCCCCCTCAAGAAGCCTTTCGCTAAGACTGTTCTTGTGGAATTTGCAAAGTCATATTTGGAAGCCCATAGAGGACTATGGTGAAAAAGGAACTAACTTCCGTTAAAAACTGGAAAGAAGATTTGTGAGAAACTGCTTTGTGTTCTGTTAATTCAACTCACAGAGTTACAGATTTCCCCTTCAGAAGCCTTTCGCTAAGACTGTTCTTGTGGAATTTGCAAAGTGATATTTGGAAGCCCATGGAGGGCTACGGTGAAAAGGGAAATAACTTCCGTTAAAAACTGGAAAGAAGCTTTCTGAGAAACTGCCGTGTGTTCTGTTAATACATCTCACCGAGTTACAGCTTTCCCCTCAAGAAGCCTTTCCCGAAGACTGTTCTTGTGGAATTTGCAAAGTGATACTTGGAAGCCCATAGAGGGCTATTTTGAAAATGGAAATATCCTAAGATAAAAACCGAAAAGAAGCTGTCTGAGAAACTGCTTTGTGTTGTGTTAGTTCATCTCACAGTGTAACAGCTTTCCCCTCAAGAAGCCCTTCACTAAGACTGTTCTTGTGAAATTTGCAAACTGATATTTGTAATCCCATAGAGGACTTTGGTGAAAAAGGAAATATCTTTCGTTAAAAACTGGAAAGAAGATTTCTGAGAAACTGCTTTGTGTTCTGTTAATTCATCTCAGAGAGTTACAGATTTCCCCTCAAGAGGCCGTTCACTAAGACTGTTCTTGTGGAATTTGCAAAGTGATATTTTGAAGCCCATAGTGGACTATGGTGAAAAAGGAAATATCTTCCGCTAAAACCTGGAAAGAACCTTTCTGAGAAACTGCTTTGTGTTCCGTTAATTAATCTCACAGAGTTACAGCTTTCCTATCATGAAGCCGATCACTAAGGCTGTTCTTTTGGAATATGCAAAGTGATATTTGGAAGCCCATAGAGGGCTACGGTGAAAAAGGAATTATCCTAAGACAAAAACTGAAAAGAAGCTTTCTGAGAAACTGCTTTGTGTTCTGTTAATTCGTCACCAGAGTTACAGCTTTCCCCTCAAAAAGCCTTTCGCTAAGACTGTTCTTGTGGAATTTGCAAAGTGAAATTTGGAAGCCCATTGAGGGCTATGATGAAAAAGGACATTTCTTCCATTAAAAACCGAAAAGAAGATTTCTGAGAAACTGCTTCGTGTTTTGTTAGTTCATCTCACAGAATTAGAGCTTTGCTCCCAGAAGCCTTTCACTAAGACTGTTCTTGTGGAATTTGCAAAGTGATCTTAGAAGCCCGTAGAGGGCTATGGTGAAAAAGGAAATAACTTAGGTTAAAAATTGGAAAGAAGCTTTCTGAGAAACTGATGTGTGTTCTGTTAAAACATCTCACCGTGTTACAGCTTTCACCTCAAGAAGCCTTTCGCTAAGACTGTTCTTGTGGAATTTTCTAAGTGATATTTGGAAGCCCATGGAGGGCTATGGGAAAAAGAAAATATCTTCGGTTGAAAACTGGAAAGAAGCTTTCTGAGAAACAGCTCTGTGTTCTGTTAATTCATTTCAGAGAGTTACAGCTTTCCGCTCCAGAAGTCTTTCGCTAAGACTGCTCTTTTGGAATTTGCAAAGTGATATTTGGAAGCCCTTAGAGGGCTATGGTGAAAAAGGAAATATCTTCCGTTAAAAACTGGAAAGAAGCATTCTGAGATACTGCCGTGTGTTCTGTTAATACATCTAACCGAGTTACAGCTTTCCCCTCTAGAAGCCTTTCACTAAGACTGTTCTTGTGGAATTTGCAAAGTGATATTTGCAAGCCCATAGAGGGCTACGGTGAAAAAGTACATATCTTCCGTTAAAAACTGGAAAGAAGATTTCTGAGAAACTGCTTTGTGTTCTGTTAATTCATCTCAGAGAGTTACAGATTTCCCCTCAAGAGGCCGTTCACTAAGACTGTTCTTCTGAAATTTGGAAAGTGATATTTAGAATCCCATAGAGGGCTATGGTGAAAAAGGAATTATTTTCCGTTAAAAACTGGAAAGAAGCTTTCTGAGAAACTGCTTTGTGTTCTGTTAATTCATCTCACAGAGTTACATTTCCCTCTAAAAGCCTTTCGCTAAGGCTGTTGTCGAATTTGCAAAGTGATATTTGGAAGCCCATAGAGGGCTATGGTGAAAAAGGAAATATCTTCAGTTAAAAACTGGAAAGAAGCTTTCTGAGAAACTGCCATGTGTTCTGATAATAGACCTCACCCAGTTACAGCTTTCCCTTCAAGAAGCCTTTCGCTAAGACTGTTGTTGTGGGATTTGCAAAATGATATTTGGAAGCCCATAGAGCGCTACGGTGAAAAAGGAAATATCTTCTGTTCTGTTAATTCACCTCAAAGAGTTACAGCTTTCCACTCAATAATTCTTTCGTTAAGACTGTTCTTGTGGAATTTGCAAAGTGAGATTTGGAAGCCCATAGATGTCTATGGTGAAAAAGGAAATATCGTAAGATAAAAACTGAAAAGAAGCTTTCTGAGAAATTGCTTTGTGTTCTGTTAATTCATCTCACAGAGTTACAACATTTCCCTCTAAAAGCCTTTCGCTAAGACTGTTCTTGTGGAATTTGCAAAGTGATATTTGGAAGCCCATACAGGGTTATGTTGAAAAAGGAAATATCTTCGGTTAAAAACTGAAAAGAAGCTTTTTGAGAAACTGCTTTGTGTTCTGTTAATTCATCTCACAGAGTTACAACTTTCCCCTCAGGAAGTCTTTCGCTAAGACTGTTCTTGTGAAACTTGCAAAGTGATATTTGGATGCCCATAGAGGGCTATGGCTTAAAAGGAAATATCCTCCGTTAGAAACTGGAAAGAAGCTATCTGAGAAACTGCTTTGTGTTCTGTTAATTCATCTCACAGAGTTACAGTTTTCCCCTCAAGAAGCCGTTCCCTAAGACTTTCCTTGTGGAATATTCAAAGTGATATTTGAAGGCACATAGAGGGCTATGATGAAAAAGAAAATATCCAAAGATAAAAACTGAAATGAAGCTTTCTGTGAAACTGCTTTGTGTTCTGTTAATTCATCTCACAGATTTACAGCTTTCTTCTCAAGAAGCCTTTCGGTAAAACTGTTCTTGTGGAATTTGCAAAGTGATATTTGGAAGCCCATAGAGGGCTATGGTGAAAAAGGACATATCTTCCATTAAAAACTGGAAAGAAGCTTTTTTAGAAACTGCCGTGTGTTCTGTTAAAGCATCTCACCGAATTACAGCTTTCCCCTCAAGAAGGCTTTCGCTAAGACTGTTCTTGTGGGATTTGCAAAGTGATATTTGGAAGCCCATAGAGGACTATGGTGAAAAAGGAAATATCTTTCGTTAAAAACTGGAAAGAAGATATCTGAGAAACTGCTTTGTGTTCTGTTAATTCATCTCACAGCGTTACAGTTTTCCCCTCCCGAAGTCTTTCGCTTCCACTGTTCTTGTGGAATTTGCATAGTGATATTTGGAATCCCATAGAGGGCTATGGTGAAAATGGAAATACCTTCAGTTAAAAAATGAAAAGAAGCTTTCCGAGAAACTGCTTTGTGTTCTGTTAATTCATCTCAAAGAATTACAGCTTTCCCCTCAAGAAGCCTTCCGCTAAGACTGTTTTTGAGGAATTTCCAAAGTGATATGTGGAAGCCCATAGAGGGCTATGGTGAAAATGGAAATATCCTAAGATACTTACCGAAGAGAAGCTGTCTGAAAAACTGCTTTGTGTTCTGTCAGTTCATCTCACAGAGCTACAGCTTTTCCCTCAAGAAGCCGTTCATTAAGACTGTTTTGTGAAATTTGGAAAGTGATATTTGGAAACCCATAGAGGACTATGGTGAAAAAGGAAATATCTTCCGTTAAAAACTGGAAAGAAGCATTCTGAGAAAATGCCGTGTCTTCTGTTAATACGTCTCACTGAGTTACAGCTTTCCTCTCAAGAAGCCTTTCGCTAAGACTGTTCTTGTGGGATTTGCAATGTGATATTTGGAAGCCCATAGAGGACTATGGTGAGAAAGGAAATATCCTCCGTTAAAAACTGGAAAGAAGATTTGTGAGAAAATGCTTTGTGTTCTGTTAATTCATCTCACAGAGTTAGAGCTTTCCCCTCAAGAAGCCTTTCGCTAAGACTGTTCTTGTGGAATTTGCAAAGTGATATTTGGAAGCCCAAAAGGGCTATGGTGAAAAAGGAAATATCCTCAGTTAAAAACTGGAAAGAAGCTTTCTGACAAACTGCATTGTGTTCTGTTAATTCATCTCAAAGAGTTACTGCTTTTGCCTCAAGAATCCTTCCGCTAAGACTGTTTTTGTGGAATTTCCAATGTGATATTTCGATACCCATAGTAGGCTATGGTGAAAATGGAAGTATCCTAAGATAAAAACCGAAAAGGAGCTGTATGGAAAGCTGCTTTGTGTTTTGTTAGTTCACTCACAGAGTTACAGCTTTCCCCTCAAGAAGCCGTTAAGTAAGACTGTTTTGTGAAATTTGCAAAGTGATATTTGGAAGCCCATAGAGGGCTAAGGTGAAAAAGGAAATATCTTCCGTTAAAAACTAGAAAGAACCATTCTGAGAAAATGCGGTGTGTTCTGTTAGTACATATCACCGAGGTACAGCTTTCCTCTCAAGAAGCCTTTCGCTAAGACTGTTCTTGTGGGATTTCCAAAGTGATATTTGGAAGCCCATAGAGGGCTATAGTGAAAAAGGAAATATCTTCAGTTAAATACTGGAAAGAAGCTTTCTGAGAGACTGCTTTGTGTTCTGTTAATTCATCTCACAGAGTTACAGCTTCCCCCCTCAAGAAGCCTTTCACTAAGACTGTTCTTGTGGAATTTGCAAAGTCATATTTGGAAGCCCATAGAGGACTATGGTGAAAAAGGAACTAACTTCCGTTAAAAACTGGAAAGAAGATTTGTGAGAAACTGCTTTGTGTTCTGTTAATTCAACTCACAGAGTTACAGATTTCCCCTTCAGAAGCCTTTCGCTAAGACTGTTCTTGTGGAATTTGCAAAGTGATATTTGGAAGCCCATGGAGGGCTACGGTGAAAAGGGAAATAACTTCCGTTAAAAACTGGAAAGAAGCTTTCTGAGAAACTGCCGTGTGTTCTGTTAATACATCTCACCGAGTTACAGCTTTCCCCTCAAGAAGCCTTTCCCGAAGACTGTTCTTGTGGAATTTGCAAAGTGATACTTGGAAGCCCATAGAGGGCTATTTTGAAAATGGAAATATCCTAAGATAAAAACCGAAAAGAAGCTGTCTGAGAAACTGCTTTGTGTTGTGTTAGTTCATCTCACAGTGTAACAGCTTTCCCCTCAAGAAGCCCTTCACTAAGACTGTTCTTGTGAAATTTGCAAACTGATATTTGTAATCCCATAGAGGACTTTGGTGAAAAAGGAAATATCTTTCGTTAAAAACTGGAAAGAAGATTTCTGAGAAACTGCTTTGTGTTCTGTTAATTCATCTCAGAGAGTTACAGATTTCCCCTCAAGAGGCCGTTCACTAAGACTGTTCTTGTGGAATTTGCAAAGTGATATTTTGAAGCCCATAGTGGACTATGGTGAAAAAGGAAATATCTTCCGCTAAAACCTGGAAAGAACCTTTCTGAGAAACTGCTTTGTGTTCCGTTAATTAATCTCACAGAGTTACAGCTTTCCTATCATGAAGCCGATCACTAAGGCTGTTCTTTTGGAATATGCAAAGTGATATTTGGAAGCCCATAGAGGGCTACGGTGAAAAAGGAATTATCCTAAGACAAAAACTGAAAAGAAGCTTTCTGAGAAACTGCTTTGTGTTCTGTTAATTCGTCACCAGAGTTACAGCTTTCCCCTCAAAAAGCCTTTCGCTAAGACTGTTCTTGTGGAATTTGCAAAGTGAAATTTGGAAGCCCATTGAGGGCTATGATGAAAAAGGACATTTCTTCCATTAAAAACCGAAAAGAAGATTTCTGAGAAACTGCTTCGTGTTTTGTTAGTTCATCTCACAGAATTAGAGCTTTGCTCCCAGAAGCCTTTCACTAAGACTGTTCTTGTGGAATTTGCAAAGTGATCTTAGAAGCCCGTAGAGGGCTATGGTGAAAAAGGAAATAACTTAGGTTAAAAATTGGAAAGAAGCTTTCTGAGAAACTGATGTGTGTTCTGTTAAAACATCTCACCGTGTTACAGCTTTCACCTCAAGAAGCCTTTCGCTAAGACTGTTCTTGTGGAATTTTCTAAGTGATATTTGGAAGCCCATGGAGGGCTATGGGAAAAAGAAAATATCTTCGGTTGAAAACTGGAAAGAAGCTTTCTGAGAAACAGCTCTGTGTTCTGTTAATTCATTTCAGAGAGTTACAGCTTTCCGCTCCAGAAGTCTTTCGCTAAGACTGCTCTTTTGGAATTTGCAAAGTGATATTTGGAAGCCCTTAGAGGGCTATGGTGAAAAAGGAAATATCTTCCGTTAAAAACTGGAAAGAAGCATTCTGAGATACTGCCGTGTGTTCTGTTAATACATCTAACCGAGTTACAGCTTTCCCCTCTAGAAGCCTTTCACTAAGACTGTTCTTGTGGAATTTGCAAAGTGATATTTGCAAGCCCATAGAGGGCTACGGTGAAAAAGTACATATCTTCCGTTAAAAACTGGAAAGAAGATTTCTGAGAAACTGCTTTGTGTTCTGTTAATTCATCTCAGAGAGTTACAGATTTCCCCTCAAGAGGCCGTTCACTAAGACTGTTCTTCTGAAATTTGGAAAGTGATATTTAGAATCCCATAGAGGGCTATGGTGAAAAAGGAATTATTTTCCGTTAAAAACTGGAAAGAAGCTTTCTGAGAAACTGCTTTGTGTTCTGTTAATTCATCTCACAGAGTTACATTTCCCTCTAAAAGCCTTTCGCTAAGGCTGTTGTCGAATTTGCAAAGTGATATTTGGAAGCCCATAGAGGGCTATGGTGAAAAAGGAAATATCTTCAGTTAAAAACTGGAAAGAAGCTTTCTGAGAAACTGCCATGTGTTCTGATAATAGACCTCACCCAGTTACAGCTTTCCCTTCAAGAAGCCTTTCGCTAAGACTGTTGTTGTGGGATTTGCAAAATGATATTTGGAAGCCCATAGAGCGCTACGGTGAAAAAGGAAATATCTTCTGTTCTGTTAATTCACCTCAAAGAGTTACAGCTTTCCACTCAATAATTCTTTCGTTAAGACTGTTCTTGTGGAATTTGCAAAGTGAGATTTGGAAGCCCATAGATGTCTATGGTGAAAAAGGAAATATCGTAAGATAAAAACTGAAAAGAAGCTTTCTGAGAAATTGCTTTGTGTTCTGTTAATTCATCTCACAGAGTTACAACATTTCCCTCTAAAAGCCTTTCGCTAAGACTGTTCTTGTGGAATTTGCAAAGTGATATTTGGAAGCCCATACAGGGTTATGTTGAAAAAGGAAATATCTTCGGTTAAAAACTGAAAAGAAGCTTTTTGAGAAACTGCTTTGTGTTCTGTTAATTCATCTCACAGAGTTACAACTTTCCCCTCAGGAAGTCTTTCGCTAAGACTGTTCTTGTGAAACTTGCAAAGTGATATTGGAAGCCCATAGAGGGCTATGGCTTAAAAGGAAATATCCTCCGTTAGAAACTGGAAAGAAGCTATCTGAGAAACTGCTTTGTGTTCTGTTAATTCATCTCACAGAGTTACAGTTTTCCCCTCAAGAAGCCGTTCCCTAAGACTTTCCTTGTGGAATATTCAAAGTGATATTTGAAGGCACATAGAGGGCTATGATGAAAAAGAAAATATCCAAAGATAAAAACTGAAATGAAGCTTTCTGTGAAACTGCTTTGTGTTCTGTTAATTCATCTCACAGATTTACAGCTTTCTTCTCAAGAAGCCTTTCGGTAAAACTGTTCTTGTGGAATTTGCAAAGTGATATTTGGAAGCCCTTAGAGGGCTATGGTGAAAAAGGACATATCTTCCATTAAAAACTGGAAAGAAGCTTTTTTAGAAACTGCCGTGTGTTCTGTTAAAGCATCTCACCGAATTACAGCTTTTCCCTCAAGAAGGCTTTCGCTAAGACTGTTCTTGTGGGATTTGCAAAGTGATATTTGGAAGCCCATAGAGGACTATGGTGAAAAAGGAAATATCTTTCGTTAAAAACTGGAAAGAAGATATCTGAGAAACTGCTTTGTGTTCTGTTAATTCATCTCACAGCGTTACAGTTTTCCCCTCCCGAAGTCTTTCGCTTCCACTGTTCTTGTGGAATTTGCATAGTGATATTTGGAATCCCATAGAGGGCTATGGTGAAAATGGAAATACCTTCAGTTAAAAAATGAAAAGAAGCTTTCCGAGAAACTGCTTTGTGTTCTGTTAATTCATCTCAAAGAATTACAGCTTTCCCCTCAAGAAGCCTTCCGCTAAGACTGTTTTTGAGGAATTTCCAAAGTGATATGTGGAAGCCCATAGAGGGCTATGGTGAAAATGGAAATATCCTAAGATACTTACCGAAGAGAAGCTGTCTGAAAAACTGCTTTGTGTTCTGTCAGTTCATCTCACAGAGCTACAGCTTTTCCCTCAAGAAGCCGTTCATTAAGACTGTTTTGTGAAATTTGGAAAGTGATATTTGGAAACCCATAGAGGACTATGGTGAAAAAGGAAATATCTTCCGTTAAAAACTGGAAAGAAGCATTCTGAGAAAATGCCGTGTCTTCTGTTAATACGTCTCACTGAGTTACAGCTTTCCTCTCAAGAAGCCTTTCGCTAAGACTGTTCTTGTGGGATTTGCAATGTGATATTTGGAAGCCCATAGAGGACTATGGTGAGAAAGGAAATATCCTCCGTTAAAAACTGGAAAGAAGATTTGTGAGAAAATGCTTTGTGTTCTGTTAATTCATCTCACAGAGTTAGAGCTTTCCCCTCAAGAAGCCTTTCGCTAAGACTGTTCTTGTGGAATTTGCAAAGTGATATTTGGAAGCCCAAAAGGGCTATGGTGAAAAAGGAAATATCCTCAGTTAAAAACTGGAAAGAAGCTTTCTGACAAACTGCATTGTGTTCTGTTAATTCATCTCAAAGAGTTACTGCTTTTGCCTCAAGAATCCTTCCGCTAAGACTGTTTTTGTGGAATTTCCAATGTGATATTTCGATACCCATAGTAGGCTATGGTGAAAATGGAAGTATCCTAAGATAAAAACCGAAAAGGAGCTGTATGGAAAGCTGCTTTGTGTTTTGTTAGTTCACTCACAGAGTTACAGCTTTCCCCTCAAGAAGCCGTTAAGTAAGACTGTTTTGTGAAATTTGCAAAGTGATATTTGGAAGCCCATAGAGGGCTAAGGTGAAAAAGGAAATATCTTCCGTTAAAAACTAGAAAGAACCATTCTGAGAAAATGCGGTGTGTTCTGTTAGTACATATCACCGAGGTACAGCTTTCCTCTCAAGAAGCCTTTCGCTAAGACTGTTCTTGTGGGATTTCCAAAGTGATATTTGGAAGCCCATAGAGGGCTATAGTGAAAAAGGAAATATCTTCAGTTAAATACTGGAAAGAAGCTTTCTGAGAGACTGCTTTGTGTTCTGTTAATTCATCTCACAGAGTTACAGCTTCCCCCCTCAAGAAGCCTTTCGCTAAGACTGTTCTTGTGGAATTTGCAAAGTCATATTTGGAAGCCCATAGAGGACTATGGTGAAAAAGGAACTAACTTCCGTTAAAAACTGGAAAGAAGATTTGTGAGAAACTGCTTTGTGTTCTGTTAATTCAACTCACAGAGTTACAGATTTCCCCTTCAGAAGCCTTTCGCTAAGACTGTTCTTGTGGAATTTGCAAAGTGATATTTGGAAGCCCATGGAGGGCTACGGTGAAAAGGGAAATAACTTCCGTTAAAAACTGGAAAGAAGCTTTCTGAGAAACTGCCGTGTGTTCTGTTAATACATCTCACCGAGTTACAGCTTTCCCCCTCAAGAAGCCTTTCCCGAAGACTGTTCTTGTGGAATTTGCAAAGTGATACTTGGAAGCCCATAGAGGGCTATTTTGAAAATGGAAATATCCTAAGATAAAAACCGAAAAGAAGCTGTCTGAGAAACTGCTTTGTGTTGTGTTAGTTCATCTCACAGTGTAACAGCTTTCCCCCCTCAAGAAGCCCTTCA
>NW_027327980.1:0-89217 GCF_047675955.1 Chlorocebus sabaeus
GATTGAGCCAGTCAAAACCGGTTTGAACCTGTTTGTTCTGGTTTGAGACGGTCAAAACTGGTTTGAGCCGGTCTGGCACGGTTTTAGCTGGTCTGTGCCGCTCTCGTCTGGTTTGATCCGGTTTCAGCTGGTCTGGGACTGTCTGAACCAGTTTGATCCGGTGTGAGCCTGTCTGGTCCGGTTTGATCCGTTGTCATCCGGTCAAAACCGTTTTGAGCCGCTCTGATCCGGATTGAACCTGTCTGGTCTGGTTTGAGCCGGTCTAAACCAGCTCAGGCCGGTCGAAACCGGTTTGAGAGGGTCTGGTCTGGTTTGAGCCGGTCAAAACCGGTTTGTGGCCCGGTTTCAGCCGGTCTGGAGCAGTCTACTCCGATTTGATCCTGTTTCAGCTGGTCTGGGCCGGTCGAGTCCGGTTTGATCCGGTCAAAACCGCTTTCGTCCAGTCAAAACCGGTTTGAGCCGGTCAAAACCGGTTTGAGCTGGTCTGGTCTGGTTTGAGCTGGTCTGGTCTGGTTTGAGCTGGTCAAAACCGGTTTGAGCCGGTCTGGTCTGGTTTGAGCCGGTCTGGTCTGTTTTGAGCCGATTTGGTCTGGTTGAAGCCAGTCAAAACCAATTCGAGCCTCTCTGAGCCGGTCTGGTCCGGTTTGATCCGGTCTAATCAGGTCAAAACCGGATTGAGCCAGTGAAAACCGGTTTTACCAGGTCTGGAGTGGTTTGAGCCGGTCAAAACCGGTTTCAGCCGGTCAAATCCGGATTGAGGCAGTCAAAACCGTTTTGAACCGGTATGGTCTTGTTTGAGCCAGTCAAAACCGGCTCAGGTCGATCAAAATCGGTTTGAGCCGGTCTGGCCTGGTTTGAACCGGTCAAAACGGGTTTGTGGCCCAGTTTTAGGCAGTCTGGGCCGGTCTGATTCGGTTTGACCCGGTCTCATCCAGTCAAACCCGGTTTTAGACTGTCAAAACCGGTTTCAGCCTGTCTGGTGTGGTTTGAGCCGGTCAAAACCGGTTTGAGCCGGTCAAAACCGTTTTTGAGCCGTTCAAAACCGGTTTGTGATGGTCAAAAACGTATTGAACTGGTCTGGTCTGGTTTGAGCTGGTCTAATCAGGTCAAAACCGGTTTAAGCCGGTAAAAACGGGTTTTACCCGATCTGGAGTGGTTTGAGCCTGTCAAAACCGGTTTCAGCCGGTCTAAACCGGATTGAGGCAGTCAAAAGCGGTTTGAACCGGTCTGGTCTGGTTTGCGCCGGTCAAAACCGGCTGAGGTCGGTCAAAACCGGTTTGAGCCGGTCTGGTCTGGTTTGCATCTGTCAAAACCGATTTGTGGCCCAGTTTTAGGTGGTCTGGGCCGTTCTGGTCCGGATTGATCCGATTATAGCCGGTCAGGGCCGGTCTGATTCAGTTTGATCTGGTTTCATCCGGACAAAACCGGTTGTAGCCGGTCAAATCCGGTTTCAGCCGTTCTGGTGTGCTTTGAGCAGGTCAAAACCGGTTTGAGTCTGTCAAAACCGGTTTGACCCGGTCTAATCAGGTCAAAACCGGTTTGGGCTGTTGAAAACCGGTTTTATCCGGACTGGAGTGGTTTGAGCTGGTCAAAACCGGTTTGAGCCAGTCAAAACCGGATTGAGGCAGTCAAAACCGGTTTGAACCTGTTTGTTCTGGTTTGAGACGGTCAAAACCGGTTTGAGCCGGTCTGGCACGGTTTTAGCTGGTCTGTGCCGCTCTCGTCTGGTTTGATCCCGTTTCAGCTGGTCTGGGACTGTCTGAACCAGTTTGATCTGGTGTGAGAAAGTCTGGTCCGGTTTGATCCGTTGTCATCCGGTCAAAACCGGTTTGAGCCGCTCTGATCCGGATTGAGCCTGTCTGGTCTGGTTTGAGCCGGTCAAAACCGCTTTGTGGCCCGGTTTCAGCCGGTCTGGGCCAGTCTGCTCCGATTTGATCCTGTTTTAGCTGGTCTGGGACGGTCGAGTCCGGTTTGATCCGGTCAAAACCGCTTTCATCCGGTCTCAATCGGTTTGAGCCGGTCAAAACCGGTTTGAGCTGGTCTGGTCTGGTTTGAGCCGGTCTGGTCTGGTTTGAGCTGGTCAAAACTGGTTTGAGCCGGTCTGGTCTGGTTTGAGCCGGTCTGGTCTGTTTTGAGCCGGTTTGGTCTGGTTGAAGCCAGTCAAAACCGATTCGAGCCTCTCTGAGCCGGTCTGGTCCGGTTTGATCCGGTCTAATCGGATCAAAACCGGTTTGAGCCAGTGAAAACCGGTTTTACACGGTCTGGAGTGGTTTGAGCCGGTCAAAACCGGTTTCAGCCGGTCAAATCCGGATTGAGGCAGTCAAATCCGGTTTGAACGGGTATGGTCTTGTTTGAGCCGGTCAAAACCGGCTCAGGTCGATCAAAATCGGTTTGAGCCGGTCTGGCCTGGTTTGAACCGGTCAAATCCGGTTTGTGGCCCAGTTTCAGGCAGTCTGGGCCGGTCTGATTCTGTTTGATCCGGTCTCGTCCAGTCAAACCCGGTTTTAGACGGTCAAAACCGGTTTCAGCCGGGCTGGTGTTGTTTGAGCCGGTCAAAACCGGTTTGAGCCGGTCAAAACCGTTTTTGAGCCGTTCAAAACCGGTTTGTGATGGTCAAAAACGTATTGAACAGGTCGGGTCTGGTTTGAGCTGGTCTAATCATGTCAAAACCGCTTTAAGCCGTTAAAAACGGGATTTACCCGGTCTGGAGTGGTTTGAGCCGGTCAAAACCGGTTTCAGCAGGTCCAAACCGGATTGAGGCAGTCAAAACCGGTTTGAACCGGTATGGTCTGGTTTGCGCCAGTCAAAACCGGCTCAGGTCGGTCAAAACCGGTTTTAGCCGTTCTGGTCTGGTTTGCACCGGTCAAAACCGGTTTGTGGCCCAGTTTTAGGCTTTCTGGGCCTCTCTGGTCCGGTTTGATCCGATTTTAGTCGGTCTGGGCCGGTCTGACTCGGTTTGATCCGGTCTCATCCGGTCAAAACCGGTTTTAGCTGGTCAAAACCGGTTTGAGCCGGTCTGGTCTGGTTTGAGCCGGTCTGGTCTGGTTTCAGCCGGTCAAAACCGGTTCGAGCCGGTCAAAACCGGTTTGAGCCTGTTTGGTGTGGTTGAAGTCAGTCAAAACCAATTCAAGCCTGTCTGAGCTGGTCTGGTCTGGTTTCATGTGGTCTAATCAGGTCAAAACCGGTTTGAGACAGTGAAAACCGGTTTTAGCCAGTCTGGAGTGGTTTGAGCCGGTTAAAACCGGATTGAGCCAGTCAAAACCGGTTTGTGTCCCGGTTTCAGCCGGTCTGGGCCAGTCTGCTCCGGTTTGATTTCGTTTCAGCTGGTCTGGGTCGGTCGAGTCCGGTTTGATCCGGTCAAAACCGCTTTGAGCCGGTCAAAACCGTTTTGAAATGGTATGATCTGGTTTGAGCCGGTCAAAACCGCTTTGAGCTGGCCTGGTCTGGTTTGAACCGGTCAAAACCGGTTTGTGGCCCAGTTTTAGGCATTCTGGGCCGTTCTGGTCCGGTTTGATCCAATTTTAGCCGGTCTCGGCCCGTCTGATTCGGTTTGATCCGGCCTCATCCGGTCAAAACCGGTTTTAGCCGGTCAAAACCGGTTTCATCCTGTCTGGTGTGGTTTGAGCAGTTCAAAACCGGTTTGACCCGGTCAAAACAGGTTTGAGCCGGTCTGGTCTGGTTTGAGCCGGTCTGGTCTGGTTTGAGCCGGTCAAAACCGGTTTGAGCCGGTTTGGTCTGGTTGAAGCCAGTCAAAACCGATTCGAGACTCTCTGAGTTGGTCTGGTGTGGTTTGATCCGGTCGAATCGGATCAAAACCGCTTTGAGCCAGTGAAAACAGGTTTCAGCCGGTCTTCAGTGGTTTGAGTCGGTCAAAACCAGATTGAGCCAGTCAAAACCGGTTTGAACCGGTCTGGTCTTGATGGAGCCGTTCAAAACCAGCTCAGGTCGATCAAAATCGGTTTGAGCCGGTCTGGCCTGGTTTGAACCGGTCAAAACCGGTTTGTGGCCCAGTTTTAAGCAGTCTGGGCCGGTCTGATTCGGTTTGATCTGGTCTCGTCCGGTCAAACCCGGTTTTAGACGGTCAAAACCGGTTTCAGCCGGTCTGGTGTGGTTTGAGCCGGTCAAAACCGTTTTTGAGCCGTTCAAAACCGGTTTGTGATGGTCAAAAACGTATTGAACTGGTATGGTCTGGTTTGAGCTGGTCTAATCAGGTCAAAACCGCTTTAAGCCGGTAAAAACCGGTTTTACCCGGTCTGGAGTGGTTTGAGCTGGTCAAAACCGGTTTCAGCCTGTCCAAACCGGATTGAGGCAGTCAAAATCGGTTTGAACCGGTATGGTCTTGTTTGAGCCAGTCAAAACCGGCTCAGTTCGGTCAAAACCGGTTTGAGCCGGTCTGGTCTGGTTTGAGCCGGTCTGGTCTGGTTTGTGCCGGTCAAAACCGGTTCGAGCCGGTCAAAACTGGTTGGAGCCGGTTTGGTCTGGTTGAAGCCAGTCAAAACCGATTCGAGCCTGTCTGAGCCGGTCTGGTCTGGTTTGATCCGGTCTAATCAGGCCAAAACCGGATTGAGCCAGTCTAAACCATTTTGCACCTGTGTGGGCTGGTTTGAGCCGGTCAAAGCCCATTTGAGCCTGTCTGGCCCTGTTTTAGCTGGTCTGTGCCACTCTCGTCTGGTTTGATCCGGTTTCAGCCGGTCTGGGCCTGTCTGGGCCAGTTCGATCTGGTGTGAGTCAGTCTGGTCCGGTTTGATCCGTTGTCATCCGGTCAAAACCGGTTTGAACCGCTCTGGTCCGGATTGAGCCGGTCTGGTCTGGTTTGAGCCGGTCTAAACCGGCTCAGGTCGGTCAAAACCGGTTTGAGCCGGTCTGGTCTGGTTTGAGCCGGTCAAAACTGGTTTGTGGCCTGGTTTCAGCCGGTCTGGGCCGGTCTGCTCCGGTTTGATCCTGTTTCAGCTGGTCTGGGCCGTTCGAGTTCAGTTTGATGTGGTCAAAACTGCTTTGAGCCGGTCAAAACCGTTTAGAGCCGGTCGGGTCTGGTTTGAGCCGGCCTGCTCTGGTTTGAGCCGGTCAAAACCGGTTCGAGCCCGTCATAACCGCTTTGAGCCGGTCTGGTCTGGTTTGAACCGGTCAATACCGGTTTGTGGCCCAGTTATAGGCGGTCTGGGCCGGTCTGGTGCGGTTTGATACGATTGTAGCCGGTCTGGGCCCGTCTGATTCGGTTTGATCCGGTCTTATCCGGTAAAAACCGGTTTCAGCCGGTCAAAACCAGTTTCAGCCGGTCTGGTGTGGTTTGAGCAGTTCAAAACCGGTTTGACATGGTCAAAACAGGTTTGAGCCGGTCTGGTCTGGTTTGAGCCGGTCTAATCAGGTCAAAACCGGATTGAGCCAGTCTAAACCAGTTTGAACCTGTCTGGGCCGGTTTGAGCTGCTCAAATCCGATTTGAGCCGGTCTGGCCCTGTTTTAGTCCGGTTTGTGCCACTCTCGTCTGGTTTGATCCGGTTTCAGCCGTCTGGGCCTGTCTGGGCCAGTTCGATCCGGTGTGAGCCCGTCTGGTCCGGTTTGATCCGTTGTCATCCGGTCAAAACCGGTTTGAACCGCTCTGGTCCGGATTGAGCCGGTCTGGTCTGGTTTGAGCCGGTCTAAACCGGCTCAGGTCGGTCAAAACCGGTTTGAGCCGGTCTGGTCTGGTTTGAGCCAGTCAAAACCGTTTTGTGTCCCGGTTTGAGCCAGTCTGGGCCGGTCTGCTCCGGTTTGATCTCGTTTCAGCTGGTCTGGGTCGGTCGAGTCCCGTTTGATCCGGTCAGAACCGCTTTGAGCCGGTCAAAACCGGTTTGAAACGGTATGATCTGGTTTGAGCCGGCCTGCTCTGGTTTGAGCCGTTCAAAACCGTTTCGAGCCGGTCAAAACCTCTTTGAGCCTGTCTGGTCTGGTTTGAACCGGTCAAAACCGGTTTGTGGCCCAGTTTTAGGCATTCTGGGCCAGTCTGGTCCGGTTTGATCCGATTTTAGCCGGTCTGGGCCAGTCTGATTCGGTTTGATCCGGCCTCGTCCGGTCAAAACCGGTTTTAGCCGGTCAAAACCGGTTTCAGCCTGTCTGGTGTGGTTTGAACAGTTTAAACCAGTTTGATAGGTCAAAACAGGTTTGAGCCAGTCTGGTCTGGTTTGAGCCGGTCTGGTGTGGTTTGAGCCGGTCAAAACCGGTTTGAGCCGGTTTGGTCTGGTGGAAGCCAGTCAAAACCGATTCGAGACTGTCTCAGGCGGTCTGGTCCGGTTTGATCCGGTCTAATCGGATCAAAACCGGTTTGAGCCAGTGAAAACCGGTTTTAGCCGGTCTGGAGTGGTTTGAGCCGGTCAAAACCGGTTTGAGCCAGTCAAAACCGGTTTGAACCGGTCTGGTCTTGATTGAGCCGTTCAAAACCGGCTCAGGTCTATCAAAATCGGTTTGAGCCGGTCTGGTCTGGCTTGAACCGGTCAAAACTGTTTTGTGGCCCAGTTTTAGGCAGTCTGGGCGGGTCAGGTACGGTTTGATCCGCTTTTAGCCTGTCTGGGCCGGTCTGATTCGGTTTGATCCGGTCTCATCTGGTCAAACCCGGTATTAGCCGGTCAAAAACGGTTTGAGCCGTTCTGGTGTGGTTTGAGCCGGTCAAAACCGGTTTGAGCCGGTCTGGTCTGGTTTTAACTGGTCAAAACCGGTTTGTGTCCCAGTTTTAGGCACTCTGGGCCTGTCGGGTACGGTTTGATCCGATTTTAGCTGTCTGGGCCGGTCTGATTCGGTTTGATCCGGTCTCATCTGGTCAAACCCGGTATTAGCCGGTCAAAACCGGTTTGAGCCGGTCTGGTGTGGTTTGAGCCGGTCAAAACCGATTCGAGCCGTACAAAACCGGTTTGTGCCAATCAAAACCGGATTGAACCGGTCTGGACTGGTTTGAGCTGTTCTAATCAGGTCAAAACCGCTTTAAGCCGGTAAAAACCGGTTTTACTCGGGCTGGAGTGGTATGAGCCGGTCAAAACTGGTTTCAGCTGGTCAAAACCGAATTGAGGCAGTCAAAACCGGTTTCAACCGGTCTGGTCTGGTTTGAGACGTTCTAAACCATCTCAGGCCGGTCAAAACCGGATTGAGCCGGTCTTGTCTGGTTTCAGCCAGTCAAAACCGCTTTGTGGCCCGCTTTCAGCCGGTCTGGGCCGGTCTGGTCCTGTTTGATCCGGTTTCAGCTTGTCTGTGCCGGTCGAGTCTGGTTTGATCCGGTCAAAACTGCTTTGAGCCAGTCAAAAGCGGTTTGAGCCGGTCTGGTCTGGTTTGATCCGGTGAAAACCAGCTCAGGTCGGTCAAAATCGGTTTGAGCCTGTCTGGCCTCGCTTGAACCGGTCAAAACCGGTTTGTGGCCCAGTTTTAGGCAGTCTGGGGCGATCGGGTATGGTTTGATCGGATTGTAGCCGGTCTGGGCCATTCTGATTAGGTTTGATCCGGTCTCATCTGGTCAAACCCGGTTTTAGCCGGTGAAAACCGGTTTCAGCCGGTCTGGTGTGGTTTAAGTCGGTCAAAACCTGTTTGAGCCGGTCAAAACCGGTTTGAGCCGGTCTGGTCTGGTTCGAGACAGTTGAAACAATTTCAGGTCGGTCAAAATCACTTTGAGCTGGTCAAAACCGGTTTGAGTCGGTCTGGTCTGGTTCGAGCCGGTGAAAACCGGCTCAGGTCGGTCAAAACCGCTTTGAGCCAGTCAAAACCGGTTCGAGCCGTTCAAAACCGTTTTGTGCCAGTCAAAACCGCTTTGAACAGGTCTGGTCCGGTTTGAGCTGGTCTAATCAGGTCAAAACCGGTTTAAGCCGCTGAAAACAGGTTTTACCCAGTCTGTAGTCGTTTGAGCCAGTCAAAACCGGTTTCAGCCGGTCAAAACCGGATTGAGGGAGTCAAAACGGGTTTGAACTGGTCTGGTCTGGTTTGGGCCGGTCAAAACCGGCTCAGTTCGGTCAAAACCGGTTTGAGCCGGTCTGGTCTGGTTTGCACCAGTCAAAACCAGTTTGTGGCCCAGTTTTAGGGGGTCTGGGCCGGTCTGGTCCGGTTTGATGCGATTTTAACCAGTCTGGGCCGGTCTGATTCGGTTTGATCTGGTCTCATCCGGTCAAAACCGGTTTCAGCCGGTCTGGTGTGGTTTGAGCCGGTCAAAACCGGTTTGAGCCTGTCTGGTCTGGTATGAGCCAGTCTGGTATGGTTTGAGCTGGTCAAAACCGGTTCGAGGCGGTCAAAACTGGATTGAGCCGGTTTGGTCTTGTGGAAGTCAGTCGAAACCAATTCGAGTCTGTCTGAGCCGGTCTGGTCCGGTTTGACCCGGTCTAATGACGTCAAAACCGGTTGGGGCCGTTGAAAACCGGTTTTAGCCGGTCTGGAGTTGTTTGAGCTGGTCAAAACCGGTTTGAGCCTGTCAAAACCGGATTGAGCCAGTCAAAACCGGTTTGAACCTGTCTGGTCTGGTTTGAGCCGGTCAAAACCGGTTTGAGCCGGTCTGGCCTGGTTTTAGCCGGTCTGTGCCGCTCTCGTCTGGTTTGATCTGGTTTCAGATGGTCTGGGCCTGTCTGGGCCAGTTTGATCCGGTGTGATCCAGTCTGGTCCGGTTTGATCCGTTGTCATCCGGTCAAAACCGGTTTGAGCCGCTCTGGTCCGGATTGAGCCGGTCTGGACTGGTTTGTGCCAGTCAAAACCGGTTCAAGCTGGTCAAAACCGGTTTGAGCTGGTTTGGTCTGGTTGAAGCCAGTGAAAACCGATTTGAGCCTGTCTGAGCCGGTCTGGTCTGCTTTGATCCGGTCTATTCAGGTCAAAACCGGTTTGAGCTGGTGTAAACCCGTTTTTAGCCGGTCTGCAGTGGTTTGAGCTGGTCGAAACTGGTTTCAGCCGGTCTGGTCCGGTTTGACCCGGTCTAATGACGTCAAAACCGGTTGGGGCCGTTGAAAACCGGTTTTAGCCGGTCTGGAGTTGTTTGAGCTGGTCAAAACCGGTTTGAGCCTGTCAAAACCGGATTGAGCCAGTCAAAACCGGTTTGAACCTGTGTGGTCTGGTTTGAGCCGGTCAAAACCGGTTTGAGCCGGTCTGGCCTGGTTTTAGCCGGTCTGTGCCGCTCTCGTCTGGTTTGATCTGGTTTCAGATGGTCTGGGCCTGTCTGGGCCAGTTTGATCCGGTGTGATACAGTCTGGTCCGGTTTGATCCGTTGTCATCCGGTCAAAACCGGTTTGAGCCGCTCTGGTCCGGATTGAGCCGGTCTGGACTGGTTTGTGCCAGTCAAAACCGGTTCGAGCTGGTCAAAACCGGTTTGAGCTGGTTTGGTCTGGTTGAAGCCAGTGAAAACCGATTTGAGCCTGTCTGAGCCGGTCTGGTCCGCTTTGATCCGGTCTATTCAGGTCAAAACCGGTTTGAGCTGGTGTAAACCCGTTTTTAGCCGGTCTGCAGTGGTTTGAGCTGGTCGAAACTGGTTTCAGCCGGTCTGGTGTGGTTTGAGCCGGTCAAAACCGGTTCGAGCCGTTCAAAACCAGTTTGTGCCAGTCAAAACCGCATTGAATCGATCTGGTCTGTTTTCAGCTGGTCTAATCAGGTCAAAACCGGTTTAAACCGCCGAAAACCGGTTTTAAATGATCTGGAGTGGTTTGAGCCGGTCAAAACCGGTTTCAGCCTGTCAAAACCAGATTGAGGCAGTCAAAACCGGTTTGAACCGGTCTGGTCTGGTTTGCACTGATCAAAATCGGCTCAGGTCAGTCAAAACCAGTTTGAGCCGGTCTGGTCTGGTTTGCACCATTCAAAACCGGTTTGTGGCCCAGTTTTAGGCGGTCTGGGCTTGTCTGGTCCGGTTTGATCTGATTTTAGCTGGTCTGGGCCGGTCTGATTCGGTTTGATCTGGTCTTATCCGGTCAAAACCGGTTTTAGCCAGTCAAATCCGGTTTCAGCCGGACTGGTGTGGTTTGAGCATGTCAAAACCGGTTTGAGCCGGTATGGTCTGGTTTGAGCCGGTCTGGTCTGGTTTGAGCTGGTCAAAACAGGTTCGAGCCAGTGAAAACTGGATTGAGCCGGTTTGGTCCGGTTGAAGTCATTCGAAACCAATTCGAGCCTGTCTCAGTCGGTCTGGTCCAGTTTGACCCGGTCTAATCACGTCAAAACCGGTTTGGGCCGTTGAAAACCGGTTTTAGCCGGTCTGGAGTTGTTTGAGCTGGTCAAAACCGGTTTGAACCGGTCCAAACCGCATTGAGCCAGTTCTAAACCAGTTTGAACCTGTCTGGTCTGGTTTGAGCCGGTCAAAGCCGATTTGAGCCAGTCTGGACCGGTTTTAGCCGGTCTGTGCCGCTCTCGTCTGGTTTGATCCGGTTTCAGCCGGTCTGGGCCTGTCTGGGCCAGTTCGATCCGGTGTGAGCCAGTCTGGTCCGGTTTGACCCGTTGTCATCCGGTCAAAACCGGTTTGAACCGCTCTTGTCCGGATTGAGCCGGTCTGTTCTGGTTTGAGCCAGTCTAAACCGGCTCAGGCTGATCAAAACCGGTTTGAGCCGTTCTGGTCTGGTTTGAGCCAGTCAAAAGCGGATTGTGTCCCGGTTTCAGCCGGTCTGGGCCGGTCTGCTCCGGTTTGATCTCGTTTCAGCTGGTCTGGGTTGGTCGAGTCCGGTTTGATCCGGTCAAAACCGCTTTGAGCCGGGCAAAACCGGTTTGAAACGGTATGATCTGGTTTGAGCCGGTCTGCTCTGGTTTGAGCCAGTCAAAACCGGTTCGAGCCGGTCAAAATCGCTTTGTGACGGTCTGGTCTGGTTTGAACCGGTCAAAACCGGTTTGTGGCCCAGTTTTAGGCATTCTGGGCCGGTCTGGTCTGGTTTCATCCGATTTTAGCCGATCTGTGCGCGTCTGATTCGGTTTGATCCGGCCTCATCTGGTGAAAACCGGTTTTAGCCGGTCAAAACCGGTTTCAGCCTGTCAGGTGTGGTTTGAGCAATTCAAAACTGGTTTGACCTGGTCAAAACAGGTTTGAGCCGGTCTGGTCTGGTTTGAGCCGGTCTGGTCTGGTTTGAGCCGGTCAAAACCGGTTTGAGCCGGTTTGGTCTAGTTGAAGCCAGTCAAAACCGATTCGAGCCTGTCTGAGCCGGTCTGGTCCGGTTTGATCCGGTCTAATCGGATCAAAACCGGTTTGAGCCAGTGAAAACCGGTTTTAGCCGGTCTGGAGTGGTTTGAGCCGGTCAAAACCGGTTTGAGCCAGTCAAAACCGGTTTGAACGGATCTGGTCTTGATTGAGCCGTTCAAAACCGGCTCAGGTCTATCAAAATCGGTTTGAGCCAGTCTGGCCTGGTTTGAAACGGTCAAAACCGGTTTGTGGCCCAGTTTTAGGCAGTCTGGGCCCGTCGGGTACGGTTTGATCTGCTTTTAGCCTGTCTGGGCCGGTCTGATTCGGTTTGATCTGGTCTCATCCGGTCAAACACGTTTTTAGCCGGTGAAAACCGGTTTCAGCCGGTCTTTTGTGGTTTGAGTCGGTCAAAACCGGTTTGAGCCGGTCTGGTCTGGTTTGAACTGGTCAAAACCGGTTTGTGTCCCAGTTTTAGGCAGTCTGGGCCGGTTGGGTATGGTTTGATCCGATTTTAGCCTGTCTGGGCCGGTCTGATTCGGTTTGATCCGGTCTCATCTGGTCAAACCCGGTATTAGCCAGTCAAAACCTGTTTCAGCCGGTCTGGTGTGGTTTGAGCCGGTCAAAACCAGTTCGAGCCGTTCAAAACCGGTTTATGCCGATCAAAAGCGGATTGAACCGGTCTGGACTTGTTTGAGCTGTTCTAATCAGGTCACAACTGCTTTAAGCCGGTAAAAACCGGTTTTATACGGTCTGGAGTGCTATGAGCCGGTCAAAACTGGTTTCAGCTGGTCAAAACCGAATTGAGGCAGTCAAAACTGGTTTGAACCGGTCTGGTCTGGTTTGAGCCGTTCTAAACCATCTCAGGCCTGTCAAAACCGGTTTGAGCCTGTCTGGTCTGGTTTCAGCCGGTCAAAACCGCTTTGAGGCCCGCTTTCAGCCGGTCTGGGCCGGTCTGGTCCTGTTTGATCCGGTTTCAGCTTGTCTGTGCCGGTCGACTCTGGTTTGATCCGGTCAAAACCGCTTTGAGCCGGTCAAAACAGGTTTGAGCCGGTCTGGCCTGCCTTGAACCGGTCAAAACCGGTTTGTGGCCCAATTTTAGGCAGTCTGGGACGGTCGGGTATGGTTTGATCCGATTTTAGCCGGTCTCGGCCCGTCTGATTCGGTTTGATCCGGCCTCATCCGGTCAAAACCGGTTTTAGCCGGTCAAAACCGGTTTCAGCCTGTCTGGTGTGGTTTGAGCAGTTCAAAACCGGTTTGACCCGGGCAAAACAGGTTTGAGCCGGTCTGGTCTGGTTTGAGCCGGTCTGGTCTGGTTTGAGCTGGTCAAAACCGGTTTGAGCCGGTTTGGTCTGGTTGAAGCCAGTCAAAACCAATTCGAGCCTGTCTGAGCCAGTCGGCTCTGGTTTGATCCGGTCTAATCGGATCAAAACCGGATTGACCCAGTGAAAACCGGTTTTAGCCCGTCTGGAGTGGTTTGTGCCGGTCAAAACCGGATTGAGCCAGTCAAAACCGGTTTGATCCGGTCTGGTCTTGATTGAGCCGGTCAAAACCGTCTCAGGTCGATCAAAATCGGTTTGAGCCGGTCTGGCCTGGTTTGAACCAGTCAGAACCGGTTTGTGGCCCAGTTTTAGGCAGTCTGGGCCGGTCGGGTATGGTTTGATCCAATTTTAGCCGGTCTCGGCCGGTCTGATTCAGTTTGACCCGGTCTCATCCGGTCCAACCCGATTTGAGCCGGTCAAAACCGGTTTCAGCCGGTCTGGTGTGGTTTGAGCCAGTCAAAATCGGTTCGAGCCGTTCAAAACCGGTTTGTGACGATCAAAACCGGATTGAACCGGTCTGGTCTGATTTGAGCTGGTTTAATCAGGTCAAAACCGGTTTTAGCCGGTAAAAACGGGTTTTACCCGGTCTGGAGTGGTTTGAGCCGGTCAAAACCGGTTTCAGGCCGTCAAAACCAAATTGAGGCAGTCAAAACCGGTTTGAATTGGTCTGGTCTGTCTTGAGCCGGTCAAAACCGGTTCAGGTCAGTCAAAAACGGTTTGAGCCGATCTGGTCTGATTTCAGCCAGTCAAAACCGCTTTGTGGCCCGCTTTCAGCCGGTCTGGTCCGGTCTGGTCCTGTTTGACCCGCTTTCAGCTCATCTGGGCCGGTAGAGTCTGGTTTGATCCGGTCAAAACTGCTTTGAGCCGGTCAAAACCGGTTCGAGCCGGACTGATCTGGTTTGAACTGGTCAAAACCGGTTTGTGTCCCAGTTTTAGGCAGTCTAGGCCGGTCGGGTATGGTTTGATCCGATTTTAGCCTGTCTGGGCTGGTCTGAGTCGGTTTGATCCGGTCTCATCTGGTCAAACCCGGTATTAGCCGGTCAAAACGGGTTTTAGCCGGTCTGGTGTGGTTTGAGCCGGTCAAAACCGGTTCGAGCCGTTCAAAACCGGTTTGTGACGATCAAAACCGGATTGAACCGGTCTGGACTGTTTTGAGCTGGTCTAATCAGGTCAAAACCGGTTTAAGCCGGTAAAGACGGGTTTTACCTGGTCTGGAGTGGTTTGAGCAGGTCAAAACTGGTTTCAGGCGGTCAAAACCACTTTGAGCCAGTCAAAACCGGTTTGAGCCGGTCTGGTCTGGTTTGAGCTGGTGAAAACCAGCTCAGGTCGGTCAAAATCGGTTTGAGCCAGTCTGGTCTGGTTTCAGCCGGTCAAAACCGCTTTATGGCCCGATTTCAGCCGGTGTGGGCCGGCCTGGTCCTGTTTGATCTGCTTTCAGCTGTTCTGGGCGGGTAGAGTCTGTTTGCTCTGTCAAAACTGCTTTGAGGCGGTGAAAACCGGTTTGAGCCGGTTTGGTCTGGTTTGAACCCGTCAAAACCGGTGTGTGGCCCAGTTATAGGCAGTCTGGGCCGGTCGTGTACGGTTTGATCCGATTTTAGCCGGTCTGGGCCGGTCTGATTCGGTTTGATCTGGTCTCATTCGGTCAAAACCGGTTTTAGCTGGTCAAAACCGGTTTCAGCCGGTCTGGTGTGGTTTGAGCAGGTCAAAACCGGTTTGAGCCGGTCTGGTCTGGTTTGAGTTGGTCAAAACAGGTTCGAGCCGGTGAAAACTGGATTGAGCCGGTTTGGTCTGGTTGAAGTCAGTCGAAACCAATTCGAGCCTGCTGAGCCGGTCTGGTCCAGTTTGTCCCGGTCTAATCAGGTCAAAAGCGGTTTGGGCTGTTGAAAACCGGTTTTAGCCGGTCTGCAGTGGTTTGAGCCGGGCAAAACCGGATTGAGCCAGTCAAAACCGGTTTGAACCGGTCTGGTCTTGATTGAGCTGGCCAAAACCAGCTCAGGTCGATCAAAATCGGTTTGAGCCGGTCTCGCCTGGTTTGAACCGGTCAAAACCGGTTTGTGGCCCAGTTTTAGGCAGTCTGGGCCGATCGGGTATGGTTTGATCCGACTTTAGCCGCTCTGGGCCAGTCTGATTCGGTTTGATCCGGTCTCATCCGGTCAAACCCGGTTTTAGCCGGTCAAAACCGGTTTGAGCCGGTCAAAACCGGTTTTGGCCGGTCTGGTCTGGTTTGAGTCGGTCTGCTCTGGTTTGAACTGGTCAATACCGGTTTGAGCTGCTCAAAACCGGATTGAGCCGGTTTGGTATGGTTGAAGTCAGTCGAAATGAATTCCAGCCTATCTGAGCCGCTCTGGTCCTGTTTGACCCAGTCTAATCAGGTCAAAACCGGTTTGGGCCGTTGAAAACCGGTTTTAGGCGGTCTGGAGTGGTTTGAGCTGGTCAAAACCGGTTTGAGCTGGTCAAAATCGGATTGAGCCAGTCAAAACCGGTTTGAACCGGTCTGGTCTAGTTTGAGCCTTTCTAAACCATCTCAGGCCGGTCAAAATCGGTTTGAGCCTGTCTGGTCTGGTTTCAGCCGGTCAAAACCACTTTGTGGCCCGCTTTCAGCCGGTCTGGGCCTGTCTGGTCCTGTTTGTTCCGGTTTCAGCTTGTCTGTGCCGTCGAGTCTGGTTTGATCTGGTCAAAACCGCTTTGAGCCAGTAAAAACCAGTTTGAGCCGGTCTGGCCTGGCTTGAACTGGTCAAAACCGGTTTGTGTCCCAGTTTTAGGCAGTCTGGGACGGTCGGGTATGGTTTGATCTGATTTTAGCCGGTCTGGTCCGGTCTGGTTCGGTTTGATCCGGTCTCATCTGGTCAAACCAGGTTTCAGCCGGTCAAAACCGGTTTAAGCCGGTCTGGTATGGTTTGAGCCGGTCAAAACCGGTTTCAGCCGGTCTGGTCTGGGTCGAGCCAGTGAAAACCGGCTCAGGTCGGTCAAAACCGCTTTGAGCCGGTCAAAACCGGTTCGAGCCGTTCAAGACCGGTTTGTGCCAGTCAAAACCGCATTGAACTGGTCTGGTCCGGTTTGAGCTGGTCTAATCAGTTCAAAACTGGTTTAAGCCGCTGAAAACAGGTTTTAACCAGTCTGTCGTGGTTTGAGCCGGTCAAAACCGGTTTCAGCCGGTCAATAACCGGATTGAGGGAGTCAAAACGGGTTTGAAACGGTATGCTCTGGTTTGGGCCGCTCAAAACCGGCTCAGTTCGGTCAAAACCGGTTTGAGCCAGTCCGTTCTGTTTTGCACCGATCAAAACCGGTTTGTGGCCCAGTTTTAGGCGGTCTGGGCCTGTCTGGTCTGGTTTGATCCGATTTTAGCCTGTCTGTGCTGGTCTGATTTGGTTTGATCTGGTCTCATCTGGTCAAAACCGGTTTTAGCCAGTCAAAACCGGTTTCAGCCGGTCTGGTGTGGTTTGAGCAGGTCAAAACCGGTTTCAGCCGGTCTGGTCTGGTTTGAGCCGGTCTGGTCTGGTTTGAGCTGGTCAAAACACGATCGAGCTGGTGAAAACTGGATTGAGCCGGTTTGGACTGGTTGAAGAAGGTCGAAACTAATTCGAGCCTGTCTGAGCCGGTCTGGTCCGGTTTGACCTGGTCTAATCAGGTCAAAAACGGTTTGGGCCGTTGAAAACCGGTTTTAGCAGGTCTGGAGTGGTTTGAGCTGGTCAAAATTCGTTTGAGCCGGTCAAAACCGGATTGAGCCAGTCAAAACCGGTTTGAACCTGTCTGGTCTGGTTTGAGCTGGTCAAAACCGGTTTGAGCCGGTCTGCCCCGGTTTTAGCCGGTCTGTGCCACTCTCATCTGGTTTGATCCAGTTTCAGCCGGTCTGGGCCTGTCTGGGCCAGTTCGATACGGTGTGAGCCAGTCTGGTCCGGTTTGATCCGTTGTCATCCGGTCAAAACCGGTTTGAACCGCTCTGGTCCGGATTGAGCCTGTCTGGTCTGGTTTGAGCCGGTCTAAACCGGCTCAGGTTGGTCAAAACCAGTTTGAGCCGGTCTGGTCTGGTTTGAGCCAGTCAAAACCGGTTTGTGTCCCGGTTTCAGCCGGTCTGGGCCGGTCTGCTCCGTTTTGATCTGGTTTCAGCTTGTCTGGGTCGGTCGAGTCCGGTTTGATCCGGTGAAAAACGCTTTGAGCCGGTCAAAACCGGTTTGAAACGGTATGATCTGGTTTGAGCCGGTCTGCTCTGGTTTGAGCCGGTCAAAACCGGTTCGAGCCGGTCAAAACCGCTTTTAGCCGGTCTGGTCTGGTTTGAACCGGTCAAAACCGGTTTGTGGCCCAGTTTTAGGCATTCTGGGCCAGTCTGGTCCGGTTTGATCCGATTTTAGCCTGTCTGGGACTGTCTGATTCGGTTTGATACGGCCTCATCTGGTCAAAAGCGGTTTTAGATGGTCAAAAACGGTTTCAGCCTGTCTGGTGTGGTTTGAGCATTTCGAAACCGGTTTGACCCGGTCAAAACAGGTTTGAGCCGGTCTGGTCTGGTTTGAGCCAGTCTGCTCTGGTTTGAGCTGGTCAAAACCGGTTTGAGCCGGTTTCATCTGGTTGAAGCCAGTCAAAACCGATTCGAGCCTGACTGAGCCGGTGTGGTCCGGTTAGATGAGGTCTAATCAGATCAAAACCGGTTTGAGCCAGTGAAAACCGGTTTTACCCGGTCTGGAGTGGTTTGAGCCAGTCAAAACAGATTTGAGCCGGTCTGGCACGGTTTTAGCTGGTCTGTGCCGCTGTCGTCTGGTTTGATCCGGTTTTAGCTGGTCTGGGACTGTCTGAGCCAGTTTGATCCGGTGTGAGCCAGTCTGGTCCGGTTTGATCCGTTGTCATCCGGTCAAAACCGCTTTGAGCGGCTCTGATCCGGATTGAGCCGGTCTGGTCTGGTTTGAGCCGGTCTAAACCGGCTCAGGACGGTCAAAACCGGTTTGAGGGGTTCTGGTCTGGTTTGAGCCGGTCAAAACCGGTTTGTGGCCCGGTTTCAGCCGGTCTGGGCCAGTCTGCTCCGATTTGATCCTGTTTCAGCTGGTCTGGGCCGGTCGAGTCCGGTTTGATCCGGTCAAAACCGCTTTCATCCGGTCAAAACCGGTTTGAGCCGGTCTGGTCTGGTTTGAGCCGGTCTGGTCTGGTTTGAGCCGGTCTGGTCTGTTTTGAGCCGGTTTGGTCTGGTTGAAGCCAGTCAAAACCGATTCGACCCTGTCTGAGCCGGTCTGGTCCGGTTTGATCCAGTCTAATCGGATCAAAACCGGTTTGAGCCAGTGAAAACCGGTTTTACCCGGTCTGGAGTGGTTTGAGCTGGTTAAAACTGGTTTCAGCCGTTCAAATCCGGATTGAGGCAGTCAAAACCGGTTTGAACCGGTATGGTCTTGTTTGAGCCGGTCAAAACCGGCTCAGGTCGATCAAAATCGGTTTGAGCCGGTCTGGCCTGGTTTGAACCGGTCAAAACCGGTTTGTGGCCCTGTTTTAGGCAGTCTGGGCCGGTCTGATTCAGTTTGATCCGGTCTCGTCCGGTCAAACCCGGTTTTAGACGGTCAAAACCTGTTTCAGCCGGTCTGGTGTGGTTTGAGCCGGTCAAAACCGGTTGGAGCCGGTCAAAACCGGTTTGTGATGGTCAAAAACGTATTGAACTGGTCTGGTCTGGTTTGAGCTGGTCTAATCAGGTCAAAACCGATTTAAGCCGGTAAAAACCGGTTTTACCCGGTCTGGAGTGGTTTGAGCCAGTCAAAACCTGTTTCAGCCGGTCAAAACCGGATTGAGGCAATCAAAACCGGTTTGAACCGGTATGGTCTTGTTTGAGCCAGTCAAAACCGGCTCAGTTTGGTCAAAACCGGTTTGAGCCGGTCTGGTCTGGTTTGCACCCCTCAAAACCGGTTTGTGGCCCAGTTTTAGGCGGTCTGTGACGGTCTGGTCCGGTTGGATCCGATTTTAGCTGGTCTTGACCTCTCTGCTTCGTTTGAATACGGTCTCATCCGGTCAAAACCGATTTCAGCTGGTCTGGTGTGGTTTGAGCAGGTCAAAACGGTTTCACCCGGTCAAAACCGATTTGAGCCGGTCTGGTCTGGTTTGAGCCGGTCTGCTCTGGTTTGATACGGTCAAAACCGGTTCGAGACAATCAAAACCTGTTTGAGCCGTTTTGTTCTGGTTGAAGCCCGTCAAAACCGATTTGAGACTGTCTGAGCTGGTCTGGTCCGGTTTGACCCGGTCTAATCAGGTCAAAACCGGTTTGGGCCGTTGAAAACCGGTTTTAGCCAGTCTGCAGTGGTTTGAGCTGGTCCCAACCGGTTTCAGCCGGTCAAAACCGGATTGAGGCAGTCAAAACCGGTTTGAACCTGTCTTGTCTGGTTTGAGACGGTCAAAACCGGTTTGAGCCGGTCTGGCATGATTTGAGCCAGTTTGTGCCGCTCTCGTCTGGTTTGATCCGGTTTCAGTCGGTCTGGGCCTCTCTGAGCCAGTTTGATCCGGTGTGAGCCAGTCTGGTTCGGTTTGATCCGTTGTCATCCGGTCAAAACCAGTTTGAGCCGCTCTGGACCAGTTTGAGCCGCTCTGGTCTGGTTTCAGCCGTTGTAAACCGGCTCAGGCTGGTCAAAACCGGTTTGAGCCGGTCTGGTCTGGTTTGAGCCGGTGAAAACCAGCTCAGGTCGGTGAAAATCGGTTTGAGCAGGTCTGGTCTGGTTTCTTCCAGTCAAAACTGCTTTATGGCCCGATTTCAGCCGGTGTGGGCTGGCCTGTTCCTTTTTGATCTGCTTTCAGCTGATCTGGGCCGGTAGAGTCTGTTTGCTCTGTCAAAACTGCTTTGAGGCGGTGAAAACCGGTTTGAGCCGGTTTGGTCTGGTTTGAACCGGTCAAAACCGGTGTGTGGCCCAGTTTTAGGCAGTCTGGGCCGGTCTGATTCGGTTTGATCCGGTCTCATCTGGTCAAACCCGGTTTTAGCCAGTCAAAACCGGTTTCAGTCGGTCTGGTGTGGTTTGAGCCGGTCAAAACCGGTTCGAGCCGTTCAAAACCGGTTTGGGCCAGTCAAAACCGCATTGAACCAGTCTGGTCTGGTTTGAGCTGGACTAATCAGGTCAAAACCGGCTTAAGCCACTGAAAACCGGTTTTACCCATTCTGGAGTGGTTTGAGCCGGTCAAAACCGGTTTCAGCCGGCCAAAACCGGATTGAGGCAGTCAAAACCGGTTTGAACCGCTCTGGTCTGGTTTGCGCCATTCAAAACCGGCTCAGGTCGGTCAAAACCGGTTTTGGCCGTTCTGTTCTGGTTTGCACTGGTGAAAACCGGTTTGTGGCCCAGTTTTAGGCGTTCTGGGCCTGTCCGGTCCTGTTTGATCCGATTTTAGCTGGTCTGGGCCGGTCTGACTCGGTTTGATCCAGTCTTATCTGGTCAAAACCGGTTTTAGCCAGTCAAAACCGGTTTCAGCCGGTCTGGTGTGGTTTGAGCCAGTCAAAACCGGTTTCAGCCGGTCAAAACCGGTTTTGGCCGGTGTGGTCTGGTTTGAGTCGGTCTGCTCTGGTTTGAGATGGTCAAAACCGGTTCGAGCCAGTCAAAACCTGTTTGAGCCGGTTTGGTCTGGTTGAAGCCAGTCTAAACCGATTCGAGCCTGTCTGAGCCGGTCTGTTCCGGTTTGATCCGGTCTATTCAGGTCAAATCCGTTTTGAGTCGGTGAAAACCGGTTTTTAGCCGGTCTGGAGTGGTTTGAGCCGGTCAAAACCAGATTGAGCCATTCAAAACCGGTTGGAACCGGTCTGGTCTGGTTTGAGCCGGTTAAAACCAATTTGAGGCAGTCTGGCCCGGTTTTAGCCAGTCTGGGCCGGTCTGGTCTGGGTAAAAACCGGTTTGAGCGCTCTGTTCCGGTTTGAGCCGCTCTGGTCTCGTTTGAGCCGTTGTCAACCGGCTCAGGCTGGTCAAAACCGGTTTGAGCCAGTCTGGTCTGGTTTCAGCCGGTCAAAACTGCTTTGTGGCCCGCTTTCAGCCGGTCTGGACCGGTCTGGTACTGTTTGATCCGCTTTCAGCTCATCTGGGCCGGTAGAGTCTGGTTTGATCCGGTCAAAACCGCTTTGAGCAGGTCAAAACCGGTTTAAGCCGGTCTGGTCTGGTTTGAACCGTTGAAATCCGGTTTGTGGCCCAGTTTTAGGCACTTTGGGCCAGTCCGGTATGGTTTGATCCGATATTTGCCGGTCTGGGCCGGTCTGTTTCGGTTGCATCCGGTCTCATCTGGTCAAACCCGGTTTTAGCCGGTCGAAACCGGTTTCAGCCGGTCTGGTGTGGTTTGAGCCGGTCAAAACCTGTTCGAGCCATTCAAAACCGGTTTGTGCCGGTCAAAACCGCATTGAACCGGTCTGGTCTGGTTTAAACTGGTCTAATCAGGTCAAAACCGGTTTAAGCCACTGAAAACCGGTTTTACCCGGTCTGGAGTGGTTTGAGCCGGTCAAAACCGGTTTCAGCCGGTCAAAACCGGATTGAGGCAGTCAAAATCGGTTTGAACCGGTCTGGTCTGGTTTGCGCCCGTCAAAACCGGCGGAGGTCGGTCAAAACCCGTTTGAGCCGGTCTGGTCTTGTTTGCACCGGTCAAAACCGATTTGTGGCTCAGTTTTAGGTGGTCTGGGCCGTTCTGGTTCGGTTTGATCCGATTATAGCCGGTCAGGCCCGGTCTGATTCAGTTTGATCTTTTTTCATCTGGACAAAACCGGTTTTGGCCGGTCAAATCCGGTTTCAGCCGTTCTGATGTGGTTTGAGCAGGTCGAAACCGGTTTGAGTCTGTCAAAACCGGTTTGACCCGGTCTAATCAGGTCAAAACCGGTTTGGGCCGTTGAAAACTGGTTTTATCCAGTCTGGAGTGGTTTGAGCTGGTCAAAACCGGATTGAGCCAGTCAAAACCGGTTTGAACCTGTTTGTTCTGGTTTGAGACGGTCAAAACTGGTTTGAGCCGGTCTGGCACGGTTTTAGCTGGTCTGTGCCGCTCTCGTCTGGTTTGATCCGGTTTCAGCTGGTCTGGGACTGTCTGAACCAGTTTGATCCGGTGTGAGCCTGTCTGGTCCGGTTTGATCCGTTGTCATCCGGTCAAAACCGTTTTGAGCCGCTCTGATCCGGATTGAACCTGTCTGGTCTGGTTTGAGCCGGTCTAAACCAGCTCAGGCCGGTCGAAACCGGTTTGAGAGGGTCTGGTCTGGTTTGAGCCGGTCAAAACCGGTTTGTGGCCCGGTTTCAGCCGGTCTGGAGCAGTCTACTCCGATTTGATCCTGTTTCAGCTGGTCTGGGCCAGTCGAGTCCGGTTTGATCCGGTCAAAACCGCTTTCGTCCAGTCAAAACCGTTTGAGCCGGTCAAAACCGGTTTGAGCTGGTCTGGTCTGGTTTGAGCTGGTCTGGTCTGGTTTGAGCTGGTCAAAACGGTTTGAGCCGGTCTGGTCTGGTTTGAGCCAGTCTGGTCTGTTTTGAGCCGATTTGGTCTGGTTGAAGCCAGTCCAAAACCAATTCGAGCCTCTCTGAGCCGGTCTGGTCCGGTTTGATCCGGTCTAATCAGGTCAAAAACCGGATTGAGCCAGTGAAAACCGGTTTTACCAGGTCTGGAGTGGTTTGAGCCGGTCAAAACCGGTTTCAGCCGGTCAAATCCGGATTGAGGCAGTCAAAACCGTTTTGAACCGGTATGGTCTTGTTTGAGCCAGTCAAAACCGGCTCAGGTCGATCAAAATCGGTTTGAGCCGGTCTGGCCTGGTTTGAACCGGTCAAAACGGGTTTGTGGCCCAGTTTTAGGCAGTCTGGGCGGTCTGATTCGGTTTGACCCGGTCTCATCCAGTCAAACCCGGGTTTTAGACTGTCAAAACGGTTTCAGCCTGTCTGGTGTGGTTTGAGCCGGTCAAAACCGGTTTGAGCCGGTCAAAACCGTTTTTGAGCCCGTTCAAAACCGGTTTGTGATGGTCAAAAACGTATTGAACTGGTCTGGTCTGGTTTGAGCTGGTCTAATCAGGTCAAAACCGGTTTAAGCCGGTAAAAACGGGTTTTACCCGATCTGGAGTGGTTTGAGCCTGTCAAAACCGGTTTCAGCCGGTCTAAACCGGATTGAGGCAGTCAAAAGCGGTTTGAACCGGTCTGGTCTGGTTTGCGCGGTCAAAACCGGCTGAGGTCGGTCAAAACCGGTTTGAGCCGGTCTGGTCTGGTTTGCATCTGTCAAAACCGATTTGTGGCCCAGTTTTAGGTGGTCTGGGCCCGTTCTGGTCCGGATTGATCCGATTATAGCCGGTCAGGGCCGGTCTGATTCAGTTTGATCTGGTTTCATTCATCCCGGACAAAACCGGTTGTAGCCGGTCAAATCCGGTTTCAGCCGTTCTGGTGTGCTGTTGAGCAGGTCAAAACCGGTTTGAGTCTGTCAAAACCGGTTTGACCCGGTCTAATCAGGTCAAAACCGGTTTGGGCTGTTGAAAACCGGTTTTATCCGGACTGGAGTGGTTTGAGCTGGTCAAAACCGGTTTGAGCCAGTCAAAACCGGATTGAGGCAGTCAAAACCGGTTTGAACCTGTTTGTTCTGGTTTGAGACGGTCAAAACCGGTTTGAGCCGGTCTGGCACGGTTTTAGCTGGTCTGTGCCGCTCTCGTCTGGTTTGATCCCGTTTCAGCTGGTCTGGGACTGTCTGAACCAGTTTGATCTGGTGTGAGAAAGTCTGGTCCGGTTTGATCCGTTGTCATCCGGTCAAAACGGTTTGAGCCGCTCTGATCCGGATTGAGCCTGTCTGGTCTGGTTTGAGCCGGTCAAAACCGCTTTGTGGCCCGGTTTCAGCCGGGTCTGGGCCAGTCTGCTCCGATTTGATCCTGTTTTAGCGTGGTCTGGGACGGTCGAGTCGGTTTGATCCGGTCAAAAACCGCTTTCATCGGTCTCAATCGGTTTGAGCCGGTCAAAACCGGTTTGAGCTGGTCTGGTCTGGTTTGAGCTGGTCAAAACTGGTTTGAGCCGGTCTGGTCTGGTTTGAGCCGGTCTGGTCTGTTTTGAGCCGGGTTTGGTCTGGTTGAAGCCAGTCAAAACCGATTCGAGCCTCTCTGAGCCGGTCTGGTCTGGTTTGATCGGTTCTAATCGGATCAAAACGCGTTTGAGCCAGTGAAAACCGGTTTTACACGGTCTGGAGTGGTTTGAGCCGGTCAAAACCGGTTTTCAGCCGGTCAAATCCGGATTGAGGCAGTCAAATCCGGTTTGAACGGGTATGGTCTTGTTTGAGCCGGTCAAAACCGGCTCAGGTCGATCAAAATCGGTTTGAGCCGGTCTGGCCTGGTTTGAACCGGTCAAATCCGGTTTGTGGCCCAGTTTCAGGCAGTCTGGGCCTGGCCAAGGGTGGTCTGATTCTGTTTGATCCGGTCTCGTCCCAGTCAAACCCGGTTTTAGACGGTCAAAACCGGTTTCAGCCGGTCTGGTGTTGTTTGAGCCGTCAAAACCGGTTTGAGCCGGTCAAAACCGTTTTTGAGCCGTTCAAAACCGGTTTTGTGATGGTCAAAAAACTTATTGAACAGGTCGGGTCTGGTTTGAGTTGGTCTAATCAGGTCAAAACCGCTTTAAGCCGTTAAAAACGGGATTTACCCGGTCTGGAGTGGTTTGACGCGGTCAAAACCGGTTTTCAGCCGGTCCAAACCGGATTGAGGCAGTCAAAACCGGTTTGAACCGGTATGGTCTGGTTTGCGCCAGTCAAAACCGGCTCAGGTCGGTCAAAACCGGTTTTAGCCGTTCTGTCTGGTTTGCACCGGTCAAAACCGGTTTGTGGCCCAGTTTTAGGCTTTCTGGGCCTCTCTGGTCCGGTTTGATCCGATTTTAGTCGGTCTGGGCCGGTCTGACTCCGTTTGATCCGGTCTCATCGCGTCAAAACCGGTTTTAGCTGGTCAAAACCGGTTTGAGCCGGTCTGGTCTGGTTTGAGCCGGTCTGGTCTGGTTTCAGCTGGTCAAAACCGGTTCGAGCCGGTCAAAACCGGTTTGAGCCTGTTTGGTGTGGTTGAAGTCAGTCAAAACCAATTCGAGCCTGTCTGAGCTGGTCTGGTCTGGTTTCATGTGGTCTAATCAGGTCAAAACCGGTTTGAGACAGTGAAAACCGGTTTTAGCCAGTCTGGAGTGGTTTGAGCCGGTTAAAACCGGATTGAGCCAGTCAAAACCGGTTTGTGTCCCGGTTTCAGCCGGTCTGGGCAGTCTGCTCCAGTTTGATTTCGTTTCAGCTGGTCTGGTCGGTCGAGTCCGGTTTGATCCGGTCAAAACCGCTTTGAGCCGATCAAAACCGGTTTGAAATGGTATGATCTGGTTTGAGCCGGTCAAAACCGCTTTGAGCTGGCTGGTCTGTTTGAACCGGTCAAAACCGGTTTGTGGCCCAGTTTTAGGCATTCTGGGCGTTCTGGTCCGGTTTGATCCAATTTTAGCCTGTCTCGGCCCGTCTGATTCGGTTTGATCCGGCCTCATCCGGTCAAAACCGGTTTTAGCCGGTCAAAACCGGTTTCATCCTGTCTGGTGTGGTTTTGAGCAGTTCAAAACCGGTTTGACCCGGTCAAAACAGGTTTGAGCCGGTCTGGTCTGGTTTGAGCCGGTCTGGTCTGGTTTGAGCCGGTCAAAACCGGTTTGAGCCGGTTTGGTCTGGTTGAAGCCAGTCAAAACCGATTCGGAGACTGTCTGAGTTGGTCTGGTGTGGTTTGATCCGGTCGAATCAGATCAAAACCGCTTTGAGACCAGTGAAAACAGGTTTCAGCCGGTCTTCAGTGGTTTGAGTCGGTCAAAACCAGATTGCGCAGTCAAAACCGGTTTTGAACCGGTCTGGTCTTGATGGAGCCGTTCAAAACCAGCTCAGGGTCGATCAAAATCGGTTTGAGCCGGTCTGGCCTGTTTGAGAACGGTCAAAACCGGTTTGTGCCCAGTTTTAAGCAGTCTGGGCCGGTCTGATTCGGTTTGATCTGGTCTCGTCGGTCAAACCCGGTTTTAGACGGTCAAAACAGGTTTCAGCCGGTCTGGGTGTGGTTTGAGCGGTTAAAACCGTTTTTGAGCCGTTCAAAACCGGTTTGTGATGGTCAAAAACGGTATTGAACTGGGTAATGGTGCTGGTTTGAGCTGGTCTAATCAGGTCAAAACGGCTTTAAGCCGGGTAAAAACCGGTTTTACCCGGTCTGGAGTGGTTTGAGCTGGTCAAAACCGGTTTCAGCCTGTCCAAACCGGATTGAGGCAGTCAAAATCGGTTTGAACCGGTATGGTCTTGTTTGAGCCAGTCAAAACCGGCTCAGTTCGGTCAAAACCGGTTTGAGCCGGTCTGGGTCTGGTTTGCACCGGTCAAAACCGGTTTGTGGCCCAGTTTTAGGCGGTCTGTGACGTCTGGTCCGGTTGGATCCGATTTTAGCTGGTCTTGACCACTCTGCTTCGTTTGAATATGGTCTCATCCGGTCAAAACCGATCTCAGCCGGTCTGGTGTGGTTTTGAGCAGGTCAAAACGGTTTGACCCGGTCAAAACCGATTTGAGCCAGTCTGGTGTGCTTTGCGCCTGTCAAAACCGGCTCAGGTCGGTCAAAACCGGTTTTAGCCGTTCTGGTCTGGTTTGCACCGATCAAAACCGGTTTGTGGACCAGTTTTAGGCGTTCTGGGTCTGTCTGGTCCGGTTTGATCCGATTTTAGCCGGTCTGGGCCGGTCTGACTCAGTTTGATCCGGTCTCATCCGGTCAAAACCGGTTTTAGCCGATCAAAACGGTTTCAGCCGGTCTGGTGTGGTTTGAGCAGGTCAAAACCGGTTTGAGCCGGTCAAAACCGGTTTTGGCCGGTCTGGTCTGGTTTGAGTCGGTCTTCTCTGGTTTGAGATGGTCAAAACCGGTTCGAGCCAGTCAAAACCTGTTGGAGCCGGTTTGGTCTGGTTGAAGCCAGTCAAAACCGATTCGAGCCTGTCTGAGCCGGTCTGTTCCGGTGTGATCCGGTCTATTCAGGTCAAAACCATTTTGAGTCAGTGAAAACCGGTTTTTAGCCGGTCTGGAGAGGTTTGAGCCGGTCAAAACCAGATTGAGCCATTCAAAACGGGTTTGAACCGGTCTGGTCTGGTTTGAGCCGGTGAAAACCAATTTGAGCCAGTCTGGTCCAGTTTTAGCCAGTCTGGGGCTGGCCTGGTCCGGTTTGATCCGGTTTCAGCCGGTCTGGGCCTGTCTGGTCCGGTTTGATCCTGTGTGAGCCGGTCTGGTCAGCTTTGATCCGGTGTCATCTGGTATAAAACCGGTTTGAGCCGCTCTGGTCCGGTTTGAGCCGCTCTGGTCTGGTTTGAGCCGTTGTCAACCGGCTCAGGCTGGTCAAAACCGGTTTGAGCCGGTCTGGTCTGGTTTCAGCCGGTCAAAACTGCTTTGTGGCCCGCTTTCAGCCGGTCTGGACCGGTCTGGTACTGTTTGATCCGCTTTCAGCTCATCTGGGCCGTTCGAGTCTGGTTTGATCCGGTCAAAACCGCTTTGAGCTGGTCAAAACCGGTTTAAGCCGGTCTGGTCTGGTTTGAACCGTTCAAAACCGGTTTGTGGCCCAGTTTTAGGCAGTTTGGGTCGGTCGGGTATGGTTTGATCCGATATTAGCCGGTCTGGGCCGGTCTGTTTCGGTTGGATCCGGTCTCGTCCGGTCAAACCCGGTTTTGGGACGGTCAAAACCGGTTTCAGCCTGTCTGGTGTGGTTTGAGCCGGTCAAAACCGGTTTGAGCCGGTCAAAACCGTTTTTGAGCCGTTCGAAACCGGTTTTGTGATGGTCAAAAACGTATTGAACTGGTCTGGTCTGGTTTGAGCTGGTCTAATCAGGTCAAAACCGGTTAAGCCGGTAAAAACGGGTTTTACCCGATCTGGAGTGGTTTGAGCCGGTGAAAAACCGGTTCTAGCGGTCCAAACCGGATTGAGGCAGTCAAAACCGGTTTGAGCCGGTATGGTCTGGTTTGAGCCGGTCAAAACCGGCTCAGTTCGGTCAAAACCGGTTTGAGCCTGTCTGGTCTGGTTTGCACCGTCAAAACCGGTTTGTGGCCCAGTTTTAGGCGGTCTGTGACGGTCTGGTCCGGCTGGATCCGATTTTAGCTGGTCTTGACCTCTCTGCTTCGTTTGAATACGGTCTCATCCGGTCAAAACCGTTTTCAGCCGGTATTCTGTGGTTTGAGCCGGTCAAAACCTGTTCGAGCCGTTCAAAACCGGTTTGTGCCGGTCATAACCGCATTGAACCGTTCTGGTCTGGTTTAAACTGGTCTAATCAGGGTCAAAACCGGTTTAAGCCGCTGAAAACCGGTTTTACCCCGTCTGGAGTGGTTTGAGCCGGTCAAAACCGGTTTCAGCCGGTCAAAACCGGATTGAGGCAGTCAAAATCGGTTTGAACCGGTCTGGTCTGGTTTGCGCCGGTCAAAACCGGCTGAGGTCGGTCAAAACCATTTTGAGCCGGTCTGGTATGGTTTGCACCGGTCCAATCCGATTTGTGGCCCAGTTTTAGGTGGTCTGGGCCGTTCTGTTGCTGTTTGAAACGAATATAGCCGGTCAGGGCCGGTCTGATTCAGTTTGATCTGGTTTCATCCGGACAAAACCGGTTTTAGCCGGTCAAATCCGGTTTCAGCCGTTCTGGTGTGGTTTGAGCAGGTCAAAACCGGTTTGAGTCTGTCAAAACCGGTTTGACCCGGTCTAGTCTGGTTTGCACCGGTCAAATCCGATTTGTGGCCCAGTTTTAGGTGGTCTGGGCCGTTCTGGTTGGGTTTGATCCGATTATAGCCTGTCTGGGCCGGTCTGATTCGGTTTGATCCGGTCTCATCCGGTCAAACACGTTTTTAGCCGGTGAAAAACGGTTTCAGCCGGTCTTTTGTGGTTTGAGCCGGTCAAAACCGGTTTGAGCCACTCTGGTCTGGTTTGAAGTGGTCAAAACCGGTTTGTGTCCCAGTTTTAGGCAGTCTGGGCCGGTTGGGTATGGTTTGATCCGATTTTAGCCTGTCTGGGCCGGTCTGATTCGGTTTGATCCGGTCTCATCTGGTCAAACCCGGTATTATCCAGTCAAAACCTGTTTCAGCCGGTCTGGTGTGGTTTGAGCCGGTCAAAACCGGTTCGAGCCGTTCAAAACCCGTTTATGCCGATCAAAAGCGGATTGAACCGGTCTGGTCTGATTTGAGCTGTTCTAATCAGGTCACAACCGCTTTAAGCCGGTAAAAACCGGTTTCATCCGGTCTGGAGTGCTATGAGCCGCTCAAAACTGGTTTCAGCTGGTCTAAACCGAATTGAGGCAGTCAAAACCGGTTTGAACCGGTCTGGTCTGGTTTGAGCCGTTCTAAACCATCTCAGGCCGGTCAAAACCGGTTTGAGCCGGTCTGGTCTGGTTTCAGCCGGTCAAAACCGCTTTGTGGCCCGCTTTCAGGCGGTCTGGGCTGGTCTGGTCCTGTTTGATCCGGTTTCAGCTTGTCTGTGCCGGTTGAGTCTGGTTTGATCCAGTCAAAACAGCTTTGAGCCGGTCAGGCCCGGTTTTAGCCGGTCTGTGTCGCTCTCGTCTGGTTTGATCTGGTTTCAGCCCTTCTGGGCCTCTCTGGGCCAGTTTGATCCGGTGTGAGCCAGTGTGGTCCGGTTTGATCCATTGTCATCCGGTCAAAACCGGTTTGAACCGCTCTCGTCCGGATTGAGCTGGTCTGGTCTGGTATGAGCCGGTCTAAACCGGCTCAGGCTGGTCAAAACCGGTTTGAGCAGGACTGGACTGGTTTGAGCCGGTCAAAACCGGTTTGTGTCCCGGTTTCAGCTGGTCTGGGTCGGTCTGCTCCGGTTTGATCTGGTTTCAGCTGGTCTGGGCCGGTCGAGTCCAGTTAGATCCGGTCAAAACTGCTTTGAGCCGGTCAAAATCGGTTGTTGCCGGTCTGGTCTGGTTTGAGCCGGTCTGCTCTGGTTTGAGCCGGTCAAAACCGGTTCGAGCCGGTCAACACAGGTTTGAGCCGGTCTGGTCTGGTTTGAACCGGTCAAAACCGGTTTGTGGCCCAGTTTTAGGTGGTCTGGGCAGGTCTGGTCCGGTTTGATCCGATTTTTGCCGGACTGGGCCTGTGTGGTCCGGTTTGATCCGGTGTGAGCCGCTCTGGTCCGGTTTGATCCGGTGTCATCCAGTCAAAACGGTTTGAGCCGCTCTGGTCCGGTTTGAGCCGCTCTGGTCTGGTTTGAGCCGTCGTAAACCGGCTCAGGATGGTCAAAACCGGTTTGAGCCGGTCGAGTCTGGTTTCAGCCGGTCAAAACCGCTTTGTGGCCCGCTTTCAGCCGGTCAGGGCCGGTCTGGTCCTGTTTGATCCGGTTTCAGCTTGTCTGTGCCGTTCGAGACTGGTTTCATCCGGTGAAAACTGCTTTGAGCCAGTCAAAACCTGTTTGAGCCGGTCTGGTCTGGTTTGAGCCGGTGAAAACCAGCTCAGGTCGGTCAAAATCGGTTTGAGCCGGTCTGGTCTGGTTTCAGCCGGTCAAAACCGCTTTATGGCCCGATTTCACCCAGTGTGGCCTGGTCCTGGTCCTGTTTGATCTGCTATCAGCTGATCTGGGCCGGTAGAGTCTGTTTGCTCCGTGAAAACTGCTTTGAGGCGGTCAAAACCTGTTTGAGCCGGTTTGGTCTGGTTTGAACCGGTCAAAACCGGTGTGTGGCCCAGTTTTAGGCAGTCTGGGCCGGTCGGGTACGGTTTGATCCGATTTTAGCCGGTCTGGGCCGGTCTGATTCGGTTTGAACCGGTCTCATCTGGTCAAACCCGGTTTTAGCCAGTCAAAACCGGTTTCAGCTGGTCTGGTGTGGTTTGAGCAGGTCAAAACCGGTTTCAGCCGGTCTGGTCTGGTTTGAGCCGGTCTGGTCTGGTTTGAGCTGGTCAAAACCGATTTGTGGCCCGGTTTCAGCCGGTCTGGGATGGTCTGCTCTGGTTTGATCCTGTTTCAGCTGGTCTGGGCCGTTCGAGTCCAGTTTGAGTAGGTCAAAACTGCTTTGAGCCAGTCAAAACCGTTTAGAGCCGGTCGGGTCTGGTTTGAGCCGGTCTGCTCTGGTTTGAGCCGGTCAAAACCGGTTCGAGCCAGTCATAACCGCTTTGAGCCGGTCTGGTCTGGTTTGAACGGATCAAAACCGGTTTGTGGCCCAGTTTTAGGCGGTCTGGGCCGGTCTGGTGTGGATTGATCTGATTGTAGCCGGTCTGGGCCCATCTGATTCGGTTTGATCTGGTCTCATCCGGTAAAAACCCGTTTCAGCCGGTCAAAACCAGTTTGAGCCGGTCTGGTGTGGTTTGAACAGTTCAAAACCGGTGTGACCTGGTCAAAACAGGTTTGAGCCGGTCTGGTCTGGTTTGAGCCGGTCTGGTCTGGTTTGTGCCGGTCAAAACCGGTTCGAGCCGGTCAAAACTGGTTGGAGCCGGTTTGGTCTGGTTGAAGCCAGTCAAAACCGATTCGAGCCTGTCTGAGCCGGTCTGGTCTGGTTTGATCCGGTCTAATCAGGCCAAAACCGGATTGAGCCAGTCTAAACCATTTTGCACCTGTGTGGGCTGGTTTGAGCCGGTCAAAGCCCATTTGAGCCTGTCTGGCCCTGTTTTAGCTGGTCTGTGCCACTCTCGTCTGGTTTGATCCGGTTTCAGCCGGTCTGGGCCTGTCTGGGCCAGTTCGATCTGGTGTGAGTCAGTCTGGTCCGGTTTGATCCGTTGTCATCCGGTCAAAACCGGTTTGAACCGCTCTGGTCCGGATTGAGCCGGTCTGGTCTGGTTTGAGCCGGTCTAAACCGGCTCAGGTCGGTCAAAACCGGTTTGAGCCGGTCTGGTCTGGTTTGAGCCGGTCAAAACTGGTTTGTGGCCTGGTTTCAGCCGGTCTGGGCCGGTCTGCTCCGGTTTGATCCTGTTTCAGCTGGTCTGGGCCGTTCGAGTTCAGTTTGATGTGGTCAAAACTGCTTTGAGCCGGTCAAAACCGTTTAGAGCCGGTCGGGTCTGGTTTGAGCCGGCCTGCTCTGGTTTGAGCCGGTCAAAACCGGTTCGAGCCCGTCATAACCGCTTTGAGCCGGTCTGGTCTGGTTTGAACCGGTCAATACCGGTTTGTGGCCCAGTTTTAGGCGGTCTGGGCCGGTCTGGTGCGGTTTGATACGATTGTAGCCGGTCTGGGCCCGTCTGATTCGGTTTGATCCGGTCTTATCCGGTAAAAACCGGTTTCAGCCGGTCAAAACCAGTTTCAGCCGGTCTGGTGTGGTTTGAGCAGTTCAAAACCGGTTTGACATGGTCAAAACAGGTTTGAGCCGGTCTGGTCTGGTTTGAGCCGGTCTAATCAGGTCAAAACCGGATTGAGCCAGTCTAAACCAGTTTGAACCTGTCTGGGCCGGTTTGAGCTGCTCAAATCCGATTTGAGCCGGTCTGGCCCTGTTTTAGTCCGGTTTGTGCCACTCTCGTCTGGTTTGATCCGGTTTCAGCCGTCTGGGCCTGTCTGGGCCAGTTCGATCCGGTGTGAGCCCGTCTGGTCCGGTTTGATCCGTTGTCATCCGGTCAAAACCGGTTTGAACCGCTCTGGTCCGGATTGAGCCGGTCTGGTCTGGTTTGAGCCGGTCTAAACCGGCTCAGGTCGGTCAAAACCGGTTTGAGCCGGTCTGGTCTGGTTTGAGCCAGTCAAAACCGTTTTGTGTCCCGGTTTGAGCCAGTCTGGGCCGGTCTGCTCCAGTTTGATCTCGTTTCAGCTGGTCTGGGTCGGTCGAGTCCCGTTTGATCCGGTCAGAACCGCTTTGAGCCGGTCAAAACCGGTTTGAAACGGTATGATCTGGTTTGAGCCGGCCTGCTCTGGTTTGAGCCGTTCAAAACCGTTTCGAGCCGGTCAAAACCTCTTTGAGCCTGTCTGGTCTGGTTTGAACCGGTCAAAACCGGTTTGTGGCCCAGTTTTAGGCATTCTGGGCCAGTCTGGTCCGGTTTGATCCGATTTTAGCCGGTCTGGGCCAGTCTGATTCGGTTTGATCCGGCCTCGTCCGGTCAAAACCGGTTTTAGCCGGTCAAAACCGGTTTCAGCCTGTCTGGTGTGGTTTGAACAGTTTAAACCAGTTTGATAGGTCAAAACAGGTTTGAGCCAGTCTGGTCTGGTTTGAGCCGGTCTGGTGTGGTTTGAGCCGGTCAAAACCGGTTTGAGCCGGTTTGGTCTGGTGGAAGCCAGTCAAAACCGATTCGAGACTGTCTCAGGCGGTCTGGTCCGGTTTGATCCGGTCTAATCGGATCAAAACCGGTTTGAGCCAGTGAAAACCGGTTTTAGCCGGTCTGGAGTGGTTTGAGCCGGTCAAAACCGGTTTGAGCCAGTCAAAACCGGTTTGAACCGGTCTGGTCTTGATTGAGCCGTTCAAAACCGGCTCAGGTCTATCAAAATCGGTTTGAGCCGGTCTGGTCTGGCTTGAACCGGTCAAAACTGTTTTGTGGCCCAGTTTTAGGCAGTCTGGGCGGGTCAGGTACGGTTTGATCCGCTTTTAGCCTGTCTGGGCCGGTCTGATTCGGTTTGATCCGGTCTCATCTGGTCAAACCCGGTATTAGCCGGTCAAAAACGGTTTGAGCCGTTCTGGTGTGGTTTGAGCCGGTCAAAACCGGTTTGAGCCGGTCTGGTCTGGTTTTAACTGGTCAAAACCGGTTTGTGTCCCAGTTTTAGGCACTCTGGGCCTGTCGGGTACGGTTTGATCCGATTTTAGCTGTCTGGGCCGGTCTGATTCGGTTTGATCCGGTCTCATCTGGTCAAACCCGGTATTAGCCGGTCAAAACCGGTTTGAGCCGGTCTGGTGTGGTTTGAGCCGGTCAAAACCGATTCGAGCCGTACAAAACCGGTTTGTGCCAATCAAAACCGGATTGAACCGGTCTGGACTGGTTTGAGCTGTTCTAATCAGGTCAAAACCGCTTTAAGCCGGTAAAAACCGGTTTTACTCGGGCTGGAGTGGTATGAGCCGGTCAAAACTGGTTTCAGCTGGTCAAAACCGAATTGAGGCAGTCAAAACCGGTTTCAACCGGTCTGGTCTGGTTTGAGACGTTCTAAACCATCTCAGGCCGGTCAAAACCGGATTGAGCCGGTCTTGTCTGGTTTCAGCCAGTCAAAACCGCTTTGTGGCCCGCTTTCAGCCGGTCTGGGCCGGTCTGGTCCTGTTTGATCCGGTTTCAGCTTGTCTGTGCCGGTCGAGTCTGGTTTGATCCGGTCAAAACTGCTTTGAGCCAGTCAAAAGCGGTTTGAGCCGGTCTGGTCTGGTTTGATCCGGTGAAAATCAGCTCAGGTCGGTCAAAATCGGTTTGAGCCTGTCTGGCCTCGCTTGAACCGGTCAAAACCGGTTTGTGGCCCAGTTTTAGGCAGTCTGGGGCGATCGGGTATGGTTTGATCGGATTGTAGCCGGTCTGGGCCAGTCTGATTAGGTTTGATCCGGTCTCATCTGGTCAAACCCGGTTTTAGCCGGTGAAAACCGGTTTCAGCCGGTCTGGTGTGGTTTAAGTCGGTCAAAACCTGTTTGAGCCGGTCAAAACCGGTTTGAGCCGGTCTGGTCTGGTTCGAGACAGTGAAAACCATTTCAGGTCGGTCAAAACCACTTTGAGCCGGTCAAAACCGGTTTGAGTCGGTCTGGTCTGGTTCGAGCCGGTGAAAACCGGCTCAGGTCGGTCAAAACCGCTTTGAGCCAGTCAAAACCGGTTCGAGCCGTTCAAAACCGTTTTGTGCCAGTCAAAACCGCTTTGAACAGGTCTGGTCCGGTTTGAGCTGGTCTAATCAGGTCAAAACCGGTTTAAGCCGCTGAAAACAGGTTTTACCCAGTCTGTAGTCGTTTGAGCCAGTCAAAACCGGTTTCAGCCGGTCAAAACCGGATTGAGGGAGTCAAAACGGGTTTGAACTGGTCTGGTCTGGTTTGGGCCGGTCAAAACCGGCTCAGTTCGGTCAAAACCGGTTTGAGCCGGTCTGGTCTGGTTTGCACCAGTCAAAACCAGTTTGTGGCCCAGTTTTAGGGGGTCTGGGCCGGTCTGGTCCGGTTTGATGCGATTTTAGCCAGTCTGGGCCGGTCTGATTCGGTTTGATCTGGTCTCATCCGGTCAAAACCGGTTTCAGCCGGTCTGGTGTGGTTTGAGCCGGTCAAAACCGGTTTGAGCCTGTCTGGTCTGGTATGAGCCAGTCTGGTATGGTTTGAGCTGGTCAAAACCGGTTCGAGGCTGTCAAAACTGGATTGAGCCGGTTTGGTCTTGTGGAAGTCAGTCGAAACCAATTCGAGCCTGTCTGAGCCGGTCTGGTCCGGTTTGACCCGGTCTAATGACGTCAAAACCGGTTGGGGCCGTTGAAAACCGGTTTTAGCCGGTCTGGAGTTGTTTGAGCTGGTCAAAACCGGTTTGAGCCTGTCAAAACCGGATTGAGCCAGTCAAAACCGGTTTGAACCTGTCTGGTCTGGTTTGAGCCGGTCAAAACCGGTTTGAGCCGGTCTGCCCTGGTTTTAGCCGGTCTGTGCCGCTCTCGTCTGGTTTGATCTGGTTTCAGACGGTCTGGGCCTGTCTGGGCCAGTTTGATCCGGTGTGATCCAGTCTGGTCCGGTTTGATCCGTTGTCATCCGGTCAAAACCGGTTTGAGCCGCTCTGGTCCGGATTGAGCCGGTCTGGACTGGTTTGTGCCAGTCAAAACCGGTTCGAGCTGGTCAAAACCGGTTTGAGCTGGTTTGGTCTGGTTGAAGCCAGTGAAAACCGATTTGAGCCTGTCTGAGCCGGTCTGGTCCGCTTTGATCCGGTCTATTCAGGTCAAAACCGGTTTGAGCTGGTGTAAACCCGTTTTTAGCCGGTCTGCAGTGGTTTGAGCTGGTCGAAACTGGTTTCAGCCGGTCTGGTGTGGTTTGAGCCGGTCAAAACCGGTTCGAGCCGTTCAAAACCAGTTTGTGCCAGTCAAAACCGCATTGAATCGATCTGGTCTGTTTTCAGCTGGTCTAATCAGGTCAAAACCGGTTTAAACCGCCGAAAACCGGTTTTAAATGATCTGGAGTGGTTTGAGCCGGTCAAAACCGGTTTCAGCCTGTCAAAACCAGATTGAGGCAGTCAAAACCGGTTTGAACCGGTCTGGTCTGGTTTGCACTGATCAAAATCGGCTCAGGTCAGTCAAAACCAGTTTGAGCCAGTCTGGTCTGGTTTGCACCATTCAAAACCGGTTTGTGGCCCAGTTTTAGGCGTTCTGGGCTTGTCTGGTCCGGTTTGATCTGATTTTAGCTGGTCTGGGCCGGTCTGATTCGGTTTGATCTGGTCTTATCCGGTCAAAACCGGTTTTAGCCAAGCAAATCCGGTTTCAGCCGGACTGGTGTGGTTTGAGCATGTCAAAACCGGTTTGAGCCGGTATGGTCTGGTTTGAGCCGGTCTGGTCTGGTTTGAGCTGGTCAAAACAGGTTCGAGCCAGTGAAAACTGGATTGAGCCGGTTTGGTCCGGTTGAAGTCATTCGAAACCAATTCGAGCCTGTCTCAGTCGGTCTGGTCCAGTTTGACCCGGTCTAATCACGTCAAAACCGGTTTGGGCCGTTGAAAACCGGTTTTAGCCGGTCTGGAGTTGTTTGAGCTGGTCAAAACCGGTTTGAACCGGTCCAAACCGCATTGAGCCAGTTCTAAACCAGTTTGAACCTGTCTGGTCTGGTTTGAGCCGGTCAAAGCCGATTTGAGCCAGTCTGGACCGGTTTTAGCCGGTCTGTGCCGCTCTCGTCTGGTTTGATCCGGTTTCAGCCGGTCTGGGCCTGTCTGGGCCAGTTCGATCCGGTGTGAGCCAGTCTGGTCCGGTTTGACCCGTTGTCATCCGGTCAAAACCGGTTTGAACCGCTCTTGTCCGGATTGAGCCGGTCTGTTCTGGTTTGAGCCAGTCTAAACCGGCTCAGGCTGATCAAAACCGGTTTGAGCCGTTCTGGTCTGGTTTGAGCCAGTCAAAAGCGGATTGTGTCCCGGTTTCAGCCGGTCTGGGCCGGTCTGCTCCGGTTTGATCTCGTTTCAGCTGGTCTGGGTTGGTCGAGTCCGGTTTGATCCGGTCAAAACCGCTTTGAGCCGGGCAAAACCGGTTTGAAACGGTATGATCTGGTTTGAGCCGGTCTGCTCTGGTTTGAGCCAGTCAAAACCGGTTCGAGCCGGTCAAAATCGCTTTGTGACGGTCTGGTCTGGTTTGAACCGGTCAAAACCGGTTTGTGGCCCAGTTTTAGGCATTCTGGGCCGGTCTGGTCTGGTTTCATCCGATTTTAGCCGATCTGTGCGCGTCTGATTCGGTTTGATCCGGCCTCATCTGGTCAAAACCGGTTTTAGCCGGTCAAAACCGGTTTCAGCCTGTCAGGTGTGGTTTGAGCAATTCAAAACTGGTTTGACCTGGTCAAAACAGGTTTGAGCCGGTCTGGTCTGGTTTGAGCCGGTCTGGTCTGGTTTGAGCCGGTCAAAACCGGTTTGAGCCGGTTTGGTCTAGTTGAAGCCAGTCAAAACCGATTCGAGCCTGTCTGAGCCGGTCTGGTCCGGTTTGATCCGGTCTAATCGGATCAAAACCGGTTTGAGCCAGTGAAAACCGGTTTTAGCCGGTCTGGAGTGGTTTGAGCCGGTCAAAACCGGTTTGAGCCAGTCAAAACCGGTGTTGAACGGATCTGGTCTTGATTGAGCCGTTCAAAACCGGCTCAGGTCTATCAAAATCGGTTTGAGCCAGTCTGGCCTGGTTTGAAACGGTCAAAACCGGTTTGTGGCCCAGTTTTAGGCAGTCTGGGCCCGTCGGGTACGGTTTGATCTGCTTTTAGCCTGTCTGGGCCGGTCTGATTCGGTTTGATCTGGTCTCATCCGGTCAAACACGTTTTTAGCCGGTGAAAACCGGTTTCAGCCGGTCTTTTGTGGTTTGAGTCGGTCAAAACCGGTTTGAGCCGGTCTGGTCTGGTTTGAACTGGTCAAAACCGGTTTGTGTCCCAGTTTTAGGCAGTCTGGGCCGGTTGGGTATGGTTTGATCCGATTTTAGCCTGTCTGGGCCGGTCTGATTCGGTTTGATCCGGTCTCATCTGGTCAAACCCGGTATTAGCCAGTCAAAACCTGTTTCAGCCGGTCTGGTGTGGTTTGAGCCGGTCAAAACCAGTTCGAGCCGTTCAAAACCGGTTTATGCCGATCAAAAGCGGATTGAACCGGTCTGGACTTGTTTGAGCTGTTCTAATCAGGTCACAACTGCTTTAAGCCGGTAAAAACCGGTTTTATACGGTCTGGAGTGCTATGAGCCGGTCAAAACTGGTTTCAGCTGGTCAAAACCGAATTGAGGCAGTCAAAACTGGTTTGAACCGGTCTGGTCTGGTTTGAGCCGTTCTAAACCATCTCAGGCCTGTCAAAACCGGTTTGAGCCTGTCTGGTCTGGTTTCAGCCGGTCAAAACCGCTTTGAGGCCCGCTTTCAGCCGGTCTGGGCCGGTCTGGTCCTGTTTGATCCGGTTTCAGCTTGTCTGTGCCGGTCGACTCTGGTTTGATCCGGTCAAAACCGCTTTGAGCCGGTCAAAACAGGTTTGAGCCGGTCTGGCCTGCCTTGAACCGGTCAAAACCGGTTTGTGGCCCAATTTTAGGCAGTCTGGGACGGTCGGGTATGGTTTGATCCGATTTTAGCCGGTCTCGGCCCGTCTGATTCGGTTTGATCCGGCCTCATCCGGTCAAAACCGGTTTTAGCCGGTCAAAACCGGTTTCAGCCTGTCTGGTGTGGTTTGAGCAGTTCAAAACCGGTTTGACCCGGGCAAAACAGGTTTGAGCCGGTCTGGTCTGGTTTGAGCCGGTCTGGTCTGGTTTGAGCCGGTCAAAACCGGTTTGAGCCGGTTTGGTCTGGTTGAAGCCAGTCAAAACCAATTCGAGCCTGTCTGAGCCAGTCGGCTCCGGTTTGATCCGGTCTAATCGGATCAAAACCGGATTGACCCAGTGAAAACCGGTTTTAGCCCGTCTGGAGTGGTTTGTGCCGGTCAAAACCGGATTGAGCCAGTCAAAACCGGTTTGATCCGGTCTGGTCTTGATTGAGCCGGTCAAAACCGTCTCAGGTCGATCAAAATCGGTTTGAGCCGGTCTGGCCTGGTTTGAACCAGTCAGAACCGGTTTGTGGCCCAGTTTTAGGCAGTCTGGGCCGGTCGGGTATGGTTTGATCCAATTTTAGCCGGTCTCGGCCGGTCTGATTCAGTTTGACCCGGTCTCATCCGGTCCAACCCGATTTGAGCCGGTCAAAACCGGTTTCAGCCGGTCTGGTGTGGTTTGAGCCAGTCAAAATCGGTTCGAGCCGTTCAAAACCGGTTTGTGACGATCAAAACCGGATTGAACCGGTCTGGTCTGATTTGAGCTGGTTTAATCAGGTCAAAACCGGTTTTAGCCGGTAAAAACGGGTTTTACCCGGTCTGGAGTGGTTTGAGCCGGTCAAAACCGGTTTCAGGCCGTCAAAACCAAATTGAGGCAGTCAAAACCGGTTTGAATTGGTCTGGTCTGTCTTGAGCCGGTCAAAACCGGTTCAGGTCAGTCAAAAACGGTTTGAGCCGATCTGGTCTGATTTCAGCCAGTCAAAACCGCTTTGTGGCCCGCTTTCAGCCGGTCTGGTCCGGTCTGGTCCTGTTTGACCCGCTTTCAGCTCATCTGGGCCGGTAGAGTCTGGTTTGATCCGGTCAAAACTGCTTTGAGCCGGTCAAAACCAGTTCGAGCCGGACTGATCTGGTTTGAACTGGTCAAAACCGGTTTGTGTCCCAGTTTTAGGCAGTCTAGGCCGGTCGGGTATGGTTTGATCCGATTTTAGCCTGTCTGGGCTGGTCTGAGTCGGTTTGATCCGGTCTCATCTGGTCAAACCCGGTATTAGCCGGTCAAAACGGGTTTTAGCCGGTCTGGTGTGGTTTGAGCCGGTCAAAACCGGTTCGAGCCGTTCAAAACCGGTTTGTGACGATCAAAACCGGATTGAACCGGTCTGGACTGTTTTGAGCTGGTCTAATCAGGTCAAAACCGGTTTAAGCCGGTAAAGACGGGTTTTACCTGGTCTGGAGTGGTTTGAGCAGGTCAAAACTGGTTTCAGGCGGTCAAAACCACTTTGAGCCAGTCAAAACCGGTTTGAGCCGGTCTGGTCTGGTTTGAGCTGGTGAAAACCAGCTCAGGTCGGTCAAAATCGGTTTGAGCCAGTCTGGTCTGGTTTCAGCCGGTCAAAACCGCTTTATGGCCCGATTTCAGCCGGTGTGGGCCGGCCTGGTCCTGTTTGATCTGCTTTCAGCTGTTCTGGGCGGGTAGAGTCTGTTTGCTCTGTCAAAACTGCTTTGAGGCGGTGAAAACCGGTTTGAGCCGGTTTGGTCTGGTTTGAACCCGTCAAAACCGGTGTGCGGCCCAGTTATAGGCAGTCTGGGCCGGTCGTGTACGGTTTGATCCGATTTTAGCCGGTCTGGGCCGGTCTGATTCGGTTTGATCTGGTCTCATTCGGTCAAAACCGGTTTTAGCTGGTCAAAACCGGTTTCAGCCGGTCTGGTGTGGTTTGAGCAGGTCAAAACCGGTTTGAGCCGGTCTGGTCTGGTTTGAGCCGGTCTGGTCTGGTTTGAGTTGGTCAAAACAGGTTCGAGCCGGTGAAAACTGGATTGAGCCGGTTTGGTCTGGTTGAAGTCAGTCGAAACCAATTCGAGCCTGCTGAGCCGGTCTGGTCCAGTTTGTCCCGGTCTAATCAGGTCAAAAGCGGTTTGGGCTGTTGAAAACCTGTTTTAGCCGGTCTGCAGTGGTTTGAGCCGGTCAAAACCGGATTGAGCCAGTCAAAACCGGTTTGAACCGGTCTGGTCTTGATTGAGCTGGCCAAAACCAGCTCAGGTCGATCAAAATCGGTTTGAGCCGGTCTCGCCTGGTTTGAACCGGTCAAAACCGGTTTGTGGCCCAGTTTTAGGCAGTCTGGGCCGATCGGGTATGGTTTGATCCGACTTTAGCCGCTCTGGGCCAGTCTGATTCGGTTTGATCCGGTCTCATCTGGTCAAACCCGGTTTTAGCCGGTCAAAACCGGTTTGAGCCGGTCAAAACCGGTTTTGGCCGGTCTGGTCTGGTTTGAGTCGGTCTGCTCTGGTTTGAACTGGTCAATACCGGTTTGAGCTGCTCAAAACCGGATTGAGCCGGTTTGGTATGGTTGAAGTCAGTCGAAACGAATTCCAGCCTATCTGAGCCGCTCTGGTCCTGTTTGACCCAGTCTAATCAGGTCAAAACCGGTTTGGGCCGTTGAAAACCGGTTTTAGGCGGTCTGGAGTGGTTTGAGCTGGTCAAAACCGGTTTGAGCCGGTCTGGTCTGGTTTGAGTTGGTCAAAACAGGTTCGAGCCGGTGAAAACTGGATTGAGCCGGTTTGGTCTGGTTGAAGTCAGTCGAAACCAATTCGAGCCTGCTGAGCCGGTCTGGTCCAGTTTGTCCCGGTCTAATCAGGTCAAAAGCGGTTTGGGCTGTTGAAAACCGGTTTTAGCCGGTCTGCAGTGGTTTGAGCCGGGCAAAACCGGATTGAGCCAGTCAAAACCGGTTTGAACCGGTCTGGTCTTGATTGAGCTGGCCAAAACCAGCTCAGGTCGATCAAAATCGGTTTGAGCCGGTCTCGCCTGGTTTGAACCGGTCAAAACCGGTTTGTGGCCCAGTTTTAGGCAGTCTGGGCCGATCGGGTATGGTTTGATCCGACTTTAGCCGCTCTGGGCCAGTCTGATTCGGTTTGATCCGGTCTCATCCGGTCAAACCCGGTTTTAGCCGGTCAAAACCGGTTTGAGCCGGTCAAAACCGGTTCGAGCCGTTCAAGACCGGTTTGTGCCAGTCAAAACCGCATTGAACCGGTCTGGTCCGGTTTGAGCTGGTCTAATCAGTTCAAAACTGGTTTAAGCCGCTGAAAACAGGTTTTAACCAGTCTGTCGTGGTTTGAGCCGGTCAAAACCGGTTTCAGCCGGTCAATAACCGGATTGAGGGAGTCAAAACGGGTTTGAAACGGTATGCTCTGGTTTGGGCCGCTCAAAACCGGCTCAGTTCGGTCAAAACCGGTTTGAGCCAGTCCGTTCTGTTTTGCACCGATCAAAACCGGTTTGTGGCCCAGTTTTAGGCGGTCTGGGCCTGTCTGGTCTGGTTTGATCCGATTTTAGCCTGTCTGTGCTGGTCTGATTTGGTTTGATCTGGTCTCATCTGGTCAAAACCGGTTTTAGCCAGTCAAAACCGGTTTCAGCCGGTCTGGTGTGGTTTGAGCAGGTCAAAACCGGTTTCAGCCGGTCTGGTCTGGTTTGAGCCGGTCTGGTCTGGTTTGAGCTGGTCAAAACACGATCGAGCTGGTGAAAACTGGATTGAGCCGGTTTGGACTGGTTGAAGAAGGTCGAAACTAATTCGAGCCTGTCTGAGCCGGTCTGGTCCGGTTTGACCTGGTCTAATCAGGTCAAAAACGGTTTGGGCCGTTGAAAACCGGTTTTAGCAGGTCTGGAGTGGTTTGAGCTGGTCAAAATTCGTTTGAGCCGGTCAAAACCGGATTGAGCCAGTCAAAACCGGTTTGAACCTGTCTGGTCTGGTTTGAGCTGGTCAAAACCGGTTTGAGCCGGTCTGCCCCGGTTTTAGCCGGTCTGTGCCACTCTCATCTGGTTTGATCCAGTTTCAGCCGGTCTGGGCCTGTCTGGGCCAGTTCGATACGGTGTGAGCCAGTCTGGTCCGGTTTGATCCGTTGTCATCCGGTCAAAACCGGTTTGAACCGCTCTGGTCCGGATTGAGCCTGTCTGGTCTGGTTTGAGCCGGTCTAAACCGGCTCAGGTTGGTCAAAACCAGTTTGAGCCGGTCTGGTCTGGTTTGAGCCAGTCAAAACCGGTTTGTGTCCCGGTTTCAGCCGGTCTGGGCCGGTCTGCTCCGTTTTGATCTGGTTTCAGCTTGTCTGGGTCGGTCGAGTCCGGTTTGATCCGGTGAAAAACGCTTTGAGCCGGTCAAAACCGGTTTGAAACGGTATGATCTGGTTTGAGCCGGTCTGCTCTGGTTTGAGCCGGTCAAAACCGGTTCGAGCCGGTCAAAACCGCTTTTAGCCGGTCTGGTCTGGTTTGAACCGGTCAAAACCGGTTTGTGGCCCAGTTTTAGGCATTCTGGGCCAGTCTGGTCCGGTTTGATCCGATTTTAGCCTGTCTGGGACTGTCTGATTCGGTTTGATACGGCCTCATCTGGTCAAAAGCGGTTTTAGATGGTCAAAAACGGTTTCAGCCTGTCTGGTGTGGTTTGAGCATTTCGAAACCGGTTTGACCCGGTCAAAACAGGTTTGAGCCGGTCTGGTCTGGTTTGAGCCAGTCTGCTCTGGTTTGAGCTGGTCAAAACCGGTTTGAGCCGGTTTCATCTGGTTGAAGCCAGTCAAAACCGATTCGAGCCTGACTGAGCCGGTGTGGTCCGGTTAGATGAGGTCTAATCAGATCAAAACCGGTTTGAGCCAGTGAAAACCGGTTTTACCCGGTCTGGAGTGGTTTGAGCCAGTCAAAACAGATTTGAGCCGGTCTGGCACGGTTTTAGCTGGTCTGTGCCGCTGTCGTCTGGTTTGATCCGGTTTTAGCTGGTCTGGGACTGTCTGAGCCAGTTTGATCCGGTGTGAGCCAGTCTGGTCCGGTTTGATCCGTTGTCATCCGGTCAAAACCGCTTTGAGCGGCTCTGATCCGGATTGAGCCGGTCTGGTCTGGTTTGAGCCGGTCTAAACCGGCTCAGGACGGTCAAAACCGGTTTGAGGGGTTCTGGTCTGGTTTGAGCCGGTCAAAACCGGTTTGTGGCCCGGTTTCAGCCGGTCTGGGCCAGTCTGCTCCGATTTGATCCTGTTTCAGCTGGTCTGGGCCGGTCGAGTCCGGTTTGATCCGGTCAAAACCGCTTTCATCCGGTCAAAACCGGTTTGAGCCGGTCTGGTCTGGTTTGAGCCGGTCTGGTCTGGTTTGAGCCGGTCTGGTCTGTTTTGAGCCGGTTTGGTCTGGTTGAAGCCAGTCAAAACCGATTCGACCCTGTCTGAGCCGGTCTGGTCCGGTTTGATCCAGTCTAATCGGATCAAAACCGGTTTGAGCCAGTGAAAACCGGTTTTACCCGGTCTGGAGTGGTTTGAGCTGGTTAAAACTGGTTTCAGCCGTTCAAATCCGGATTGAGGCAGTCAAAACCGGTTTGAACCGGTATGGTCTTGTTTGAGCCGGTCAAAACCGGCTCAGGTCGATCAAAATCGGTTTGAGCCGGTCTGGCCTGGTTTGAACCGGTCAAAACCGGTTTGTGGCCCTGTTTTAGGCAGTCTGGGCCGGTCTGATTCAGTTTGATCCGGTCTCGTCCGGTCAAACCCGGTTTTAGACGGTCAAAACCTGTTTCAGCCGGTCTGGTGTGGTTTGAGCCGGTCAAAACCGGTTGGAGCCGGTCAAAACCGGTTTGTGATGGTCAAAAACGTATTGAACTGGTCTGGTCTGGTTTGAGCTGGTCTAATCAGGTCAAAACCGATTTAAGCCGGTAAAAACCGGTTTTACCCGGTCTGGAGTGGTTTGAGCCGGTCAAAACCTGTTTCAGCCGGTCAAAACCGGATTGAGGCAATCAAAACCGGTTTGAACCGGTATGGTCTTGTTTGAGCCAGTCAAAACCGGCTCAGTTTGGTCAAAACCGGTTTGAGCCGGTCTGGTCTGGTTTGCACCCCTCAAAACCGGTTTGTGGCCCAGTTTTAGGCGGTCTGTGACGGTCTGGTCCGGTTGGATCCGATTTTAGCTGGTCTTGACCTCTCTGCTTCGTTTGAATACGGTCTCATCCGGTCAAAACCGATTTCAGCTGGTCTGGTGTGGTTTGAGCAGGTCAAAACGGTTTCACCCGGTCAAAACCGATTTGAGCCGGTCTGGTCTGGTTTGAGCCGGTCTGCTCTGGTTTGATACGGTCAAAACCGGTTCGAGACAATCAAAACCTGTTTGAGCCGTTTTGTTCTGGTTGAAGCCCGTCAAAACCGATTTGAGACTGTCTGAGCTGGTCTGGTCCGGTTTGACCCGGTCTAATCAGGTCAAAACCGGTTTGGGCCGTTGAAAACCGGTTTTAGCCAGTCTGCAGTGGTTTGAGCTGGTCCCAACCGGTTTCAGCCGGTCAAAACCGGATTGAGGCAGTCAAAACCGGTTTGAACCTGTCTTGTCTGGTTTGAGACGGTCACAACCGGTTTGAGCCGGTCTGGCATGATTTGAGCCAGTTTGTGCCGCTCTCGTCTGGTTTGATCCGGTTTCAGTCGGTCTGGGCCTCTCTGAGCCAGTTTGATCCGGTGTGAGCCAGTCTGGTTCGGTTTGATCCGTTGTCATCCGGTCAAAACCAGTTTGAGCCGCTCTGGACCAGTTTGAGCCGCTCTGGTCTGGTTTCAGCCGTTGTAAACCGGCTCAGGCTGGTCAAAACCGGTTTGAGCCGGTCTGGTCTGGTTTGAGCCGGTGAAAACCAGCTCAGGTCGGTGAAAATCGGTTTGAGCAGGTCTGGTCTGGTTTCTTCCAGTCAAAACTGCTTTATGGCCCGATTTCAGCCGGTGTGGGCTGGCCTGTTCCTTTTTGATCTGCTTTCAGCTGATCTGGGCCGGTAGAGTCTGTTTGCTCTGTCAAAACTGCTTTGAGGCGGTGAAAACCGGTTTGAGCCGGTTTGGTCTGGTTTGAACCGGTCAAAACCGGTGTGTGGCCCAGTTTTAGGCAGTCTGGGCCGGTCTGATTCGGTTTGATCCGGTCTCATCTGGTCAAACCCGGTTTTAGCCAGTCAAAACCGGTTTCAGTCGGTCTGGTGTGGTTTGAGCCGGTCAAAACCGGTTCGAGCCGTTCAAAACCGGTTTGGGCCAGTCAAAACCGCATTGAACCAGTCTGGTCTGGTTTGAGCTGGACTAATCAGGTCAAAACCGGCTTAAGCCACTGAAAACCGGTTTTACCCATTCTGGAGTGGTTTGAGCCGGTCAAAACCGGTTTCAGCCGGCCAAAACCGGATTGAGGCAGTCAAAACCGGTTTGAACCGCTCTGGTCTGGTTTGCGCCATTCAAAACCGGCTCAGGTCGGTCAAAACCGGTTTTGGCCGTTCTGTTCTGGTTTGCACTGGTGAAAACCGGTTTGTGGCCCAGTTTTAGGCGTTCTGGGCCTGTCCGGTCCTGTTTGATCCGATTTTAGCTGGTCTGGGCCGGTCTGACTCGGTTTGATCCAGTCTTATCTGGTCAAAACCGGTTTTAGCCAGTCAAAACCGGTTTCAGCCGGTCTGGTGTGGTTTGAGCCAGTCAAAACCGGTTTCAGCCGGTCAAAACCGGTTTTGGCCGGTGTGGTCTGGTTTGAGTCGGTCTGCTCTGGTTTGAGATGGTCAAAACCGGTTCGAGCCAGTCAAAACCTGTTTGAGCCGGTTTGGTCTGGTTGAAGCCAGTCTAAACCGATTCGAGCCTGTCTGAGCCGGTCTGTTCCGGTTTGATCCGGTCTATTCAGGTCAAATCCGTTTTGAGTCGGTGAGAAAACCGGTTTTTAGCCGGTCTGGAGTGGTTTGAGCCGGTCAAAACCAGATTGAGCCATTCAAAACCGGTTGGAACCGGTCTGGTCTGGTTTGAGCCGGTTAAAACCAATTTGAGGCAGTCTGGCCCGGTTTTAGCCAGTCTGGGCCGGTCTGGTCTGGTTTGATCCGGTGTCATCTGGTAAAAACCGGTTTGAGCCGCTCTGTTCCGGTTTGAGCCGCTCTGGTCTCGTTTGAGCCGTTGTCAACCGGCTCAGGCTGGTCAAAACCGGTTTGAGCCAGTCTGGTCTGGTTTCAGCCGGTCAAAACTGCTTTGTGGCCCGCTTTCAGCCGGTCTGGACCGGTCTGGTACTGTTTGATCCGCTTTCAGCTCATCTGGGCCGGTAGAGTCTGGTTTGATCCGGTCAAAACCGCTTTGAGTAGGTCAAAACCGGTTTAAGCCGGTCTGGTCTGGTTTGAACCGTTGAAATCCGGTTTGTGGCCCAGTTTTAGGCACTTTGGGCCAGTCCGGTATGGTTTGATCCGATATTTGCCGGTCTGGGCCGGTCTGTTTCGGTTGCATCCGGTCTCATCTGGTCAAACCCGGTTTTAGCCGGTCGAAACCGGTTTCAGCCGGTCTGGTGTGGTTTGAGCCGGTCAAAACCTGTTCGAGCCATTCAAAACCGGTTTGTGCCGGTCAAAACCGCATTGAACCGGTCTGGTCTGGTTTAAACTGGTCTAATCAGGTCAAAACCGGTTTAAGCCACTGAAAACCGGTTTTACCCGGTCTGGAGTGGTTTGAGCCGGTCAAAACCGGTTTCAGCCGGTCAAAACCGGATTGAGGCAGTCAAAATCGGTTTGAACCGGTCTGGTCTGGTTTGCGCCCGTCAAAACCGGCGGAGGTCGGTCAAAACCCGTTTGAGCCGGTCTGGTCTTGTTTGCACCGGTCAAAACCGATTTGTGGCTCAGTTTTAGGTGGTCTGGGCCGTTCTGGTTCGGTTTGATCCGATTATAGCCGGTCAGGCCCGGTCTGATTCAGTTTGATCTTTTTTCATCTGGACAAAACCGGTTTTGGCCGGTCAAATCCGGTTTCAGCCGTTCTGATGTGGTTTGAGCAGGTCGAAACCGGTTTGAGTCTGTCAAAACCGGTTTGACCCGGTCTAATCAGGTCAAAACCGGTTTGGGCCGTTGAAAACTGGTTTTATCCAGTCTGGAGTGGTTTGAGCTGGTCAAAACCGGATTAAGCCAGTCAAAACCGGTTTGAACCTGTTTGTTCTGGTTTGAGACGGTCAAAACTGGTTTGAGCCGGTCTGGCACGGTTTTAGCTGGTCTGTGCCGCTCTCGTCTGGTTTGATCCGGTTTCAGCTGGTCTGGGACTGTCTGAACCAGTTTGATCCGGTGTGAGCCTGTCTGGTCCGGTTTGATCCGTTGTCATCCGGTCAAAACCGTTTTGAGCCGCTCTGATCCGGATTGAACCTGTCTGGTCTGGTTTGAGCCGGTCTAAACCAGCTCAGGCCGGTCGAAACCGGTTTGAGAGGGTCTGGTCTGGTTTGAGCCGGTCAAAACCGGTTTGTGGCCCGGTTTCAGCCGGTCTGGAGCAGTCTACTCCGATTTGATCCTGTTTCAGCTGGTCTGGGCCGGTCGAGTCCGGTTTGATCCGGTCAAAACCGCTTTCGTCCAGTCAAAACCGGTTTGAGCCGGTCAAAACCGGTTTGAGCTGGTCTGGTCTGGTTTGAGCTGGTCTGGTCTGGTTTGAGCTGGTCAAAACCGGTTTGAGCCGGTCTGGTCTGGTTTGAGCCGGTCTGGTCTGTTTTGAGCCGATTTGGTCTGGTTGAAGCCAGTCAAAACCAATTCGAGCCTCTCTGAGCCGGTCTGGTCCGGTTTGATCCGGTCTAATCAGGTCAAAACCGGATTGAGCCAGTGAAAACCGGTTTTACCAGGTCTGGAGTGGTTTGAGCCGGTCAAAACCGGTTTCAGCCGGTCAAATCCGGATTGAGGCAGTCAAAACCGTTTTGAACCGGTATGGTCTTGTTTGAGCCAGTCAAAACCGGCTCAGGTCGATCAAAATCGGTTTGAGCCGGTCTGGCCTGGTTTGAACCGGTCAAAACGGGTTTGTGGCCCAGTTTTAGGCAGTCTGGGCCGGTCTGATTCGGTTTGACCCGGTCTCATCCAGTCAAACCCGGTTTTAGACTGTCAAAACCGGTTTCAGCCTGTCTGGTGTGGTTTGAGCCGGTCAAAACCGGTTTGAGCCGGTCAAAACCGTTTTTGAGCCGTTCAAAACCGGTTTGTGATGGTCAAAAACGTATTGAACTGGTCTGGTCTGGTTTGAGCTGGTCTAATCAGGTCAAAACCGGTTTAAGCCGGTAAAAACGGGTTTTACCCGATCTGGAGTGGTTTGAGCCTGTCAAAACCGGTTTCAGCCGGTCTAAACCGGATTGAGGCAGTCAAAAGCGGTTTGAACCGGTCTGGTCTGGTTTGCGCCGGTCAAAACCGGCTGACGTCGGTCAAAACCGGTTTGAGCCGGTCTGGTCTGGTTTGCATCTGTCAAAACCGATTTGTGGCCCAGTTTTAGGTGGTCTGGGCCGTTCTGGTCCGGATTGATCCGATTATAGCCGGTCAGGGCCGGTCTGATTCAGTTTGATCTGGTTTCATCCGGACAAAACCGGTTGTAGCCGGTCAAATCCGGTTTCAGCCGTTCTGGTGTGCTTTGAGCAGGTCAAAACCGGTTTGAGTCTGTCAAAACCGGTTTGACCCGGTCTAATCAGGTCAAAACCGGTTTGGGCTGTTGAAAACCGGTTTTATCCGGACTGGAGTGGTTTGAGCTGGTCAAAACCGGTTTGAGCCAGTCAAAACCGGATTGAGGCAGTCAAAACCGGTTTGAACCTGTTTGTTCTGGTTTGAGACGGTCAAAACCGGTTTGAGCCGGTCTGGCACGGTTTTAGCTGGTCTGTGCCGCTCTCGTCTGGTTTGATCCCGTTTCAGCTGGTCTGGGACTGTCTGAACCAGTTTGATCTGGTGTGAGAAAGTCTGGTCCGGTTTGATCCGTTGTCATCCGGTCAAAACCGGTTTGAGCCGCTCTGATCCGGATTGAGCCTGTCTGGTCTGGTTTGAGCCGGTCAAAACCGCTTTGTGGCCCGGTTTCAGCCGGTCTGGGCCAGTCTGCTCCGATTTGATCCTGTTTTAGCTGGTCTGGGACGGTCGAGTCCGGTTTGATCCGGTCAAAACCGCTTTCATCCGGTCTCAATCGGTTTGAGCCGGTCAAAACCGGTTTGAGCTGGTCTGGTCTGGTTTGAGCCGGTCTGGTCTGGTTTGAGCTGGTCAAAACTGGTTTGAGCCGGTCTGGTCTGGTTTGAGCCGGTCTGGTCTGTTTTGAGCCGGTTTGGTCTGGTTGAAGCCAGTCAAAACCGATTCGAGCCTCTCTGAGCCGGTCTGGTCCGGTTTGATCCGGTCTAATCGGATCAAAACCGGTTTGAGCCAGTGAAAACCGGTTTTACACGGTCTGGAGTGGTTTGAGCCGGTCAAAACCGGTTTCAGCCGGTCAAATCCGGATTGAGGCAGTCAAATCCGGTTTGAACGGGTATGGTCTTGTTTGAGCCGGTCAAAACCGGCTCAGGTCGATCAAAATCGGTTTGAGCCGGTCTGGCCTGGTTTGAACCGGTCAAATCCGGTTTGTGGCCCAGTTTCAGGCAGTCTGGGCCGGTCTGATTCTGTTTGATCCGGTCTCGTCCAGTCAAACCCGGTTTTAGACGGTCAAAACCGGTTTCAGCCGGGCTGGTGTTGTTTGAGCCGGTCAAAACCGGTTTGAGCCGGTCAAAACCGTTTTTGAGCCGTTCAAAACCGGTTTGTGATGGTCAAAAACGTATTGAACAGGTCGGGTCTGGTTTGAGCTGGTCTAATCATGTCAAAACCGCTTTAAGCCGTTAAAAACGGGATTTACCCGGTCTGGAGTGGTTTGAGCCGGTCAAAACCGGTTTCAGCCGGTCCAAACCGGATTGAGGCAGTCAAAACCGGTTTGAACCGGTATGGTCTGGTTTGCGCCAGTCAAAACCGGCTCAGGTCGGTCAAAACCGGTTTTAGCCGTTCTGGTCTGGTTTGCACCGGTCAAAACCGGTTTGTGGCCCAGTTTTAGGCTTTCTGGGCCTCTCTGGTCCGGTTTGATCCGATTTTAGTCGGTCTGGGCCGGTCTGACTCGGTTTGATCCGGTCTCATCCGGTCAAAACCGGTTTTAGCTGGTCAAAACCGGTTTGAGCCGGTCTGGTCTGGTTTGAGCCGGTCTGGTCTGGTTTCAGCCAGTCAAAACCGGTTCGAGCCGGTCAAAACCGGTTTGAGCCTGTTTGGTGTGGTTGAAGTCAGTCAAAACCAATTCGAGCCTGTCTGAGCTGGTCTGGTCTGGTTTCATGTGGTCTAATCAGGTCAAAACCGGTTTGAGACAGTGAAAACCGGTTTTAGCCAGTCTGGAGTGGTTTGAGCCGGTTAAAACCGGATTGAGCCAGTCAAAACCGGTTTGTGTCCCGGTTTCAGCCGGTCTGGGCCAGTCTGCTCCGGTTTGATTTCGTTTCAGCTGGTCTGGGTCGGTCGAGTCCGGTTTGATCCGGTGAAAACCGCTTTGAGCCGGTCAAAACCGGTTTGAAATGGTATGATCTGGTTTGAGCCGGTCAAAACCGCTTTGAGCTGGCCTGGTCTGGTTTGAACCGGTCAAAACCGGTTTGTGGCCCAGTTTTAGGCATTCTGGGCCGTTCTGGTCCGGTTTGATCCAATTTTAGCCGGTCTCGGCCCGTCTGATTCGGTTTGATCCGGCCTCATCCGGTCAAAACCGGTTTTAGCCGGTCAAAACCGGTTTCATCCTGTCTGGTGTGGTTTGAGCAGTTCAAAACCGGTTTGACCCGGTCAAAACAGGTTTGAGCCGGTCTGGTCTGGTTTGAGCCGGTCTGGTCTGGTTTGAGCCGGTCAAAACCGGTTTGAGCCGGTTTGGTCTGGTTGAAGCCAGTCAAAACCGATTCGAGACTGTCTGAGTTGGTCTGGTGTGGTTTGATCCGGTCGAATCGGATCAAAACCGCTTTGAGCCAGTGAAAACAGGTTTCAGCCGGTCTTCAGTGGTTTGAGTCGGTCAAAACCAGATTGAGCCAGTCAAAACCGGTTTGAACCGGTCTGGTCTTGATGGAGCCGTTCAAAACCAGCTCAGGTCGATCAAAATCGGTTTGAGCCGGTCTGGCCTGGTTTGAACCGGTCAAAACCGGTTTGTGGCCCAGTTTTAAGCAGTCTGGGCCGGTCTGATTCGGTTTGATCTGGTCTCGTCCGGTCAAACCCGGTTTTAGACGGTCAAAACCGGTTTCAGCCGGTCTGGTGTGGTTTGAGCCGGTCAAAACCGTTTTTGAGCCGTTCAAAACCGGTTTGTGATGGTCAAAAACGTATTGAACTGGTATGGTCTGGTTTGAGCTGGTCTAATCAGGTCAAAACCGCTTTAAGCCGGTAAAAACCGGTTTTACCCGGTCTGGAGTGGTTTGAGCTGGTCAAAACCGGTTTCAGCCTGTCCAAACCGGATTGAGGCAGTCAAAATCGGTTTGAACCGGTATGGTCTTGTTTGAGCCAGTCAAAACCGGCTCAGTTCGGTCAAAACCGGTTTGAGCCGGTCTGGTCTGGTTTGAGCCGGTCTGGTCTGGTTTGTGCCGGTCAAAACCGGTTCGAGCCGGTCAAAACTGGTTGGAGCCGGTTTGGTCTGGTTGAAGCCAGTCAAAACCGATTCGAGCCTGTCTGAGCCGGTCTGGTCTGGTTTGATCCGGTCTAATCAGGCCAAAACCGGATTGAGCCAGTCTAAACCATTTTGCACCTGTGTGGGCTGGTTTGAGCCGGTCAAAGCCCATTTGAGCCTGTCTGGCCCTGTTTTAGCTGGTCTGTGCCACTCTCGTCTGGTTTGATCCGGTTTCAGCCGGTCTGGGCCTGTCTGGGCCAGTTCGATCTGGTGTGAGTCAGTCTGGTCCGGTTTGATCCGTTGTCATCCGGTCAAAACCGGTTTGAACCGCTCTGGTCCGGATTGAGCCGGTCTGGTCTGGTTTGAGCCGGTCTAAACCGGCTCAGGTCGGTCAAAACCGGTTTGAGCCGGTCTGGTCTGGTTTGAGCCGGTCAAAACTGGTTTGTGGCCTGGTTTCAGCCGGTCTGGGCCGGTCTGCTCCGGTTTGATCCTGTTTCAGCTGGTCTGGGCCGTTCGAGTTCAGTTTGATGTGGTCAAAACTGCTTTGAGCCGGTCAAAACCGTTTAGAGCCGGTCGGGTCTGGTTTGAGCCGGCCTGCTCTGGTTTGAGCCGGTCAAAACCGGTTCGAGCCCGTCATAACCGCTTTGAGCCGGTCTGGTCTGGTTTGAACCGGTCAATACCGGTTTGTGGCCCAGTTATAGGCGGTCTGGGCCGGTCTGGTGCGGTTTGATACGATTGTAGCCGGTCTGGGCCCGTCTGATTCGGTTTGATCCGGTCTTATCCGGTAAAAACCGGTTTCAGCCGGTCAAAACCAGTTTCAGCCGGTCTGGTGTGGTTTGAGCAGTTCAAAACCGGTTTGACATGGTCAAAACAGGTTTGAGCCGGTCTGGTCTGGTTTGAGCCGGTCTAATCAGGTCAAAACCGGATTGAGCCAGTCTAAACCAGTTTGAACCTGTCTGGGCCGGTTTGAGCTGCTCAAATCCGATTTGAGCCGGTCTGGCCCTGTTTTAGTCCGGTTTGTGCCACTCTCGTCTGGTTTGATCCGGTTTCAGCCGTCTGGGCCTGTCTGGGCCAGTTCGATCCGGTGTGAGCCCGTCTGGTCCGGTTTGATCCGTTGTCATCCGGTCAAAACCGGTTTGAACCGCTCTGGTCCGGATTGAGCCGGTCTGGTCTGGTTTGAGCCGGTCTAAACCGGCTCAGGTCGGTCAAAACCGGTTTGAGCCGGTCTGGTCTGGTTTGAGCCAGTCAAAACCGTTTTGTGTCCCGGTTTGAGCCAGTCTGGGCCGGTGTGCTCCGGTTTGATCTCGTTTCAGCTGGTCTGGGTCGGTCGAGTCCCGTTTGATCCGGTCAGAACCGCTTTGAGCCGGTCAAAACCGGTTTGAAACGGTATGATCTGGTTTGAGCCGGCCTGCTCTGGTTTGAGCCGTTCAAAACCGTTTCGAGCCGGTCAAAACCTCTTTGAGCCTGTCTGGTCTGGTTTGAACCGGTCAAAACCGGTTTGTGGCCCAGTTTTAGGCATTCTGGGCCAGTCTGGTCCGGTTTGATCCGATTTTAGCCGGTCTGGGCCAGTCTGATTCGGTTTGATCCGGCCTCGTCCGGTCAAAACCGGTTTTAGCCGGTCAAAACCGGTTTCAGCCTGTCTGGTGTGGTTTGAACAGTTTAAACCAGTTTGATAGGTCAAAACAGGTTTGAGCCAGTCTGGTCTGGTTTGAGCCGGTCTGGTGTGGTTTGAGCCGGTCAAAACCGGTTTGAGCCGGTTTGGTCTGGTGGAAGCCAGTCAAAACCGATTCGAGACTGTCTCAGGCGGTCTGGTCCGGTTTGATCCAGTCTAATCGGATCAAAACCGGTTTGAGCCAGTGAAAACCGGTTTTAGCCGGTCTGGAGTGGTTTGAGCCGGTCAAAACCGGTTTGAGCCAGTCAAAACCGGTTTGAACCGGTCTGGTCTTGATTGAGCCGTTCAAAACCGGCTCAGGTCTATCAAAATCGGTTTGAGCCGGTCTGGTCTGGCTTGAACTGGTCAAAACTGTTTTGTGGCCCAGTTTTAGGCAGTCTGGGCGGGTCAGGTACGGTTTGATCCGCTTTTAGCCTGTCTGGGCCGGTCTGATTCGGTTTGATCCGGTCTCATCTGGTCAAACCCGGTATTAGCCGGTCAAAAACGGTTTGAGCCGTTCTGGTGTGGTTTGAGCCGGTCAAAACCGGTTTGAGCCGGTCTGGTCTGGTTTTAACTGGTCAAAACCGGTTTGTGTCCCAGTTTTAGGCACTCTGGGCCTGTCGGGTACGGTTTGATCCGATTTTAGCTGTCTGGGCCGGTCTGATTCGGTTTGATCCGGTCTCATCTGGTCAAACCCGGTATTAGCCGGTCAAAACCGGTTTGAGCCGGTCTGGTGTGGTTTGAGCCGGTCAAAACCGATTCGAGCCGTACAAAACCGGTTTGTGCCAATCAAAACCGGATTGAACCGGTCTGGACTGGTTTGAGCTGTTCTAATCAGGTCAAAACCGCTTTAAGCCGGTAAAAACCGGTTTTACTCGGGCTGGAGTGGTATGAGCCGGTCAAAACTGGTTTCAGCTGGTCAAAACCGAATTGAGGCAGTCAAAACCGGTTTCAACCGGTCTGGTCTGGTTTGAGACGTTCTAAACCATCTCAGGCCGGTCAAAACCGGATTGAGCCGGTCTTGTCTGGTTTCAGCCAGTCAAAACCGCTTTGTGGCCCGCTTTCAGCCGGTCTGGGCCGGTCTGGTCCTGTTTGATCCGGTTTCAGCTTGTCTGTGCCGGTCGAGTCTGGTTTGATCCGGTCAAAACTGCTTTGAGCCAGTCAAAAGCGGTTTGAGCCGGTCTGGTCTGGTTTGATCCGGTGAAAACCAGCTCAGGTCGGTCAAAATCGGTTTGAGCCTGTCTGGCCTCGCTTGAACCGGTCAAAACCGGTTTGTGGCCCAGTTTTAGGCAGTCTGGGGCGATCGGGTATGGTTTGATCGGATTGTAGCCGGTCTGGGCCATTCTGATTAGGTTTGATCCGGTCTCATCTGGTCAAACCCGGTTTTAGCCGGTGAAAACCGGTTTCAGCCGGTCTGGTGTGGTTTAAGTCGGTCAAAACCTGTTTGAGCCGGTCAAAACCGGTTTGAGCCGGTCTGGTCTGGTTCGAGACAGTTGAAACAATTTCAGGTCGGTCAAAATCACTTTGAGCTGGTCAAAACCGGTTTGAGTCGGTCTGGTCTGGTTCGAGCCGGTGAAAACCGGCTCAGGTCGGTCAAAACCGCTTTGAGCCAGTCAAAACCGGTTCGAGCCGTTCAAAACCGTTTTGTGCCAGTCAAAACCGCTTTGAACAGGTCTGGTCCGGTTTGAGCTGGTCTAATCAGGTCAAAACCGGTTTAAGCCGCTGAAAACAGGTTTTACCCAGTCTGTAGTCGTTTGAGCCAGTCAAAACCGGTTTCAGCCGGTCAAAACCGGATTGAGGGAGTCAAAACGGGTTTGAACTGGTCTGGTCTGGTTTGGGCCGGTCAAAACCGGCTCAGTTCGGTCAAAACCGGTTTGAGCCAGTCTGGTCTGGTTTGCACCAGTCAAAACCAGTTTGTGGCCCAGTTTTAGGGGGTCTGGGCCGGTCTGGTCCGGTTTGATGCGATTTTAACCAGTCTGGGCCGGTCTGATTCGGTTTGATCTGGTCTCATCCGGTCAAAACCGGTTTCAGCCGGTCTGGTGTGGTTTGAGCCGGTCAAAACCGGTTTGAGCCTGTCTGGTCTGGTATGAGCCAGTCTGGTATGGTTTGAGCTGGTCAAAACCGGTTCGAGGCGGTCAAAACTGGATTGAGCCGGTTTGGTCTTGTGGAAGTCAGTCGAAACCAATTCGAGTCTGTCTGAGCCGGTCTGGTCCGGTTTGACCCGGTCTAATGACGTCAAAACCGGTTGGGGCCGTTGAAAACCGGTTTTAGCCGGTCTGGAGTTGTTTGAGCTGGTCAAAACCGGTTTGAGCCTGTCAAAACCGGATTGAGCCAGTCAAAACCGGTTTGAACCTGTCTGGTCTGGTTTGAGCCGGTCAAAACCGGTTTGAGCCGGTCTGGCCTGGTTTTAGCCGGTCTGTGCCGCTCTCGTCTGGTTTGATCTGGTTTCAGATGGTCTGGGCCTGTCTGGGCCAGTTTGATCCGGTGTGATCCAGTCTGGTCCGGTTTGATCCGTTGTCATCCGGTCAAAACCGGTTTGAGCCGCTCTGGTCCGGATTGAGCCGGTCTGGACTGGTTTGTGCCAGTCAAAACCGGTTCGAGCTGGTCAAAACCGGTTTGAGCTGGTTTGGTCTGGTTGAAGCCAGTGAAAACCGATTTGAGCCTGTCTGAGCCGGTCTGGTCTGCTTTGATCCGGTCTATTCAGGTCAAAACCGGTTTGAGCTGGTGTAAACCCGTTTTTAGCCGGTCTGCAGTGGTTTGAGCTGGTCGAAACTGGTTTCAGCCGGTCTGGTCCGGTTTGACCCGGTCTAATGACGTCAAAACCGGTTGGGGCCGTTGAAAACCGGTTTTAGCCGGTCTGGAGTTGTTTGAGCTGGTCAAAACCGGTTTGAGCCTGTCAAAACCGGATTGAGCCAGTCAAAACCGGTTTGAACCTGTGTGGTCTGGTTTGAGCCGGTCAAAACCGGTTTGAGCCGGTCTGGCCTGGTTTTAGCCGGTCTGTGCCGCTCTCGTCTGGTTTGATCTGGTTTCAGATGGTCTGGGCCTGTCTGGGCCAGTTTGATCCGGTGTGATACAGTCTGGTCCGGTTTGATCCGTTGTCATCCGGTCAAAACCGGTTTGAGCCGCTCTCGTCCGGATTGAGCCGGTCTGGACTGGTTTGTGCCAGTCAAAACCGGTTCGAGCTGGTCAAAACCGGTTTGAGCTGGTTTGGTCTGGTTGAAGCCAGTGAAAACCGATTTGAGCCTGTCTGAGCCGGTCTGGTCCGCTTTGATCAGGTCTATTCAGGTCAAAACCGGTTTGAGCTGGTGTAAACCCGTTTTTAGCCGGTCTGCAGTGGTTTGAGCTGGTCGAAACTGGTTTCAGCCGGTCTGGTGTGGTTTGAGCCGGTCAAAACCGGTTCGAGCCGTTCAAAACCAGTTTGTGCCAGTCAAAACCGCATTGAATCGATCTGGTCTGTTTTCAGCTGGTCTAATCAGGTCAAAACCGGTTTAAACCGCCGAAAACCGGTTTTAAATGATCTGGAGTGGTTTGAGCCGGTCAAAACCGGTTTCAGCCTGTCAAAACCAGATTGAGGCAGTCAAAACCGGTTTGAACCGGTCTGGTCTGGTTTGCACTGATCAAAATCGGCTCAGGTCAGTCAAAACCAGTTTGAGCCGGTCTGGTCTGGTTTGCACCATTCAAAACCGGTTTGTGGCCCAGTTTTAGGCGGTCTGGGCTTGTCTGGTCCGGTTTGATCTGATTTTAGCTGGTCTGGGCCGGTCTGATTCGGTTTGATCTGGTCTTATCCGGTCAAAACCGGTTTTAGCCAGTCAAATCCGGTTTCAGCCGGACTGGTGTGGTTTGAGCATGTCAAAACCGGTTTGAGCCGGTATGGTCTGGTTTGAGCCGGTCTGGTCTGGTTTGAGCTGGTCAAAACAGGTTCGAGCCAGTGAAAACTGGATTGAGCCGGTTTGGTCTGTTTGAAGTCATTCGAAACCAATTCGAGCCTGTCTCAGTCGGTCTGGTCCAGTTTGACCCGGTCTAATCACGTCAAAACCGGTTTGGGCCGTTGAAAACCGGTTTTAGCCGGTCTGGAGTTGTTTGAGCTGGTCAAAACCGGTTTGAACCGGTCCAAACCGCATTGAGCCAGTTCTAAACCAGTTTGAACCTGTCTGGTCTGGTTTGAGCCGGTCAAAGCCGATTTGAGCCAGTCTGGACCGGTTTTAGCTGGTCTGTGCCGCTCTCGTCTGGTTTGATCCGGTTTCAGCCGGTCTGGGCCTGTCTGGGCCAGTTCGAACCGGTGTGAGCCAGTCTGGTCCGGTTTGACCCGTTGTCATCCGGTCAAAACCGGTTTGAACCGCTCTTGTCCGGATTGAGCCGGTCTGTTCTGGTTTGAGCCAGTCTAAACCGGCTCAGGCTGATCAAAACCGGTTTGAGCCGTTCTGGTCTGGTTTGAGCCAGTCAAAAGCGGATTGTGTCCCGGTTTCAGCCGGTCTGGGCCGGTCTGCTCCGGTTTGATCTCGTTTCAGCTGGTCTGGGTTGGTCGAGTCCGGTTTGATCCGGTCAAAACCGCTTTGAGCCGGGCAAAACCGGTTTGAAACGGTATGATCTGGTTTGAGCCGGTCTGCTCTGGTTTGAGCCAGTCAAAACCGGTTCGAGCCGGTCAAAATCGCTTTGTGACGGTCTGGTCTGGTTTGAACCGGTCAAAACCGGTTTGTGGCCCAGTTTTAGGCATTCTGGGCCGGTCTGGTCTGGTTTCATCCGATTTTAGCCGATCTGTGCGCGTCTGATTCGGTTTGATCCGGCCTCATCTGGTCAAAACCGGTTTTAGCCGGTCAAAACCGGTTTCAGCCTGTCAGGTGTGGTTTGAGCAATTCAAAACTGGTTTGACCTGGTCAAAACAGGTTTGAGCCGGTCTGGTCTGGTTTGAGCCGGTCTGGTCTGGTTTGAGCCGGTCAAAACCGGTTTGAGCCGGTTTGGTCTAGTTGAAGCCAGTCAAAACCGATTCGAGCCTGTCTGAGCCGGTCTGGTCCGGTTTGATCCGGTCTAATCGGATCAAAACCGGTTTGAGCCAGTGAAAACCGGTTTTAGCCGGTCTGGAATGGTTTGAGCCGGTCAAAACCGGTTTGAGCCAGTCAAAACCGGTTTGAACGGATCTGGTCTTGATTGAGCCGTTCAAAACCGGCTCAGGTCTATCAAAATCGGTTTGAGCCAGTCTGGCCTGGTTTGAAACGGTCTAAACCGGTTTGTGGCCCAGTTTTAGGCAGTCTGGGCCCGTCGGGTACGGTTTGATCTGCTTTTAGCCTGTCTGGGCCGGTCTGATTCGGTTTGATCTGGTCTCATCCGGTCAAACACGTTTTTAGCCGGTGAAAACCGGTTTCAGCCGGTCTTTTGTGGTTTGAGTCGGTCAAAACCGGTTTGAGCCGGTCTGGTCTGGTTTGAACTGGTCAAAACCGGTTTGTGTCCCAGTTTTAGGCAGTCTGGGCCGGTTGGGTATGGTTTGATCCGATTTTAGCCTGTCTGGGCCGGTCTGATTCGGTTTGATCCGGTCTCATCTGGTCAAACCCGGTATTAGCCAGTCAAAACCTGTTTCAGCCGGTCTGGTGTGGTTTGAGCCGGTCAAAACCAGTTCGAGCCGTTCAAAACCGGTTTATGCCGATCAAAAGCGGATTGAACCGGTCTGGACTTGTTTGAGCTGTTCTAATCAGGTCACAACTGCTTTAAGCCGGTAAAAACCGGTTTTATACGGTCTGGAGTGCTATGAGCCGGTCAAAACTGGTTTCAGCTGGTCAAAACCGAATTGAGGCAGTCAAAACTGGTTTGAACCGGTCTGGTCTGGTTTGAGCCGTTCTAAACCATCTCAGGCCTGTCAAAACCGGTTTGAGCCTGTCTGGTCTGGTTTCAGCCGGTCAAAACCGCTTTGAGGCCCGCTTTCAGCCGGTCTGGGCCGGTCTGGTCCTGTTTGATCCGGTTTCAGCTTGTCTGTGCCGGTCGACTCTGGTTTGATCCGGTCAAAACCGCTTTGAGCCGGTCAAAACAGGTTTGAGCCGGTCTGGCCTGCCTTGAACCGGTCAAAACCGGTTTGTGGCCCAATTTTAGGCAGTCTGGGATGGTCGGGTATGGTTTGATCCGATTTTAGCCGGTCTCGGCCCGTCTGATTCGGTTTGATCCGGCCTCATCCGGTCAAAACCGGTTTTAGCCGGTCAAAACCGGTTTCAGCCTGTCTGGTGTGGTTTGAGCAGTTCAAAACCGGTTTGACCCGGGCAAAACAGGTTTGAGCCGGTCTGGTCTGGTTTGAGCCGGTCTGGTCTGGTTTGAGCCGGTCAAAACCGGTTTGAGCCGGTTTGGTCTGGTTGAAGCCAGTCAAAACCAATTCGAGCCTGTCTGAGCCAGTCGGCTCCGGTTTGATCCGGTCTAATCGGATCAAAACCGGATTGACCCAGTGAAAACCGGTTTTAGCCCGTCTGGAGTGGTTTGTGCCGGTCAAAACCGGATTGAGCCAGTCAAAACCGGTTTGATCCGGTCTGGTCTTGATTGAGCCGGTCAAAACCGTCTCAGGTCGATCAAAATCGGTTTGAGCCGGTCTGGCCTGGTTTGAACCAGTCAGAACCGGTTTGTGGCCCAGTTTTAGGCAGTCTGGGCCGGTCGGGTATGGTTTGATCCAATTTTAGCCGGTCTCGGCCGGTCTGATTCAGTTTGACCCGGTCTCATCCGGTCCAACCCGATTTGAGCCGGTCAAAACCGGTTTCAGCCGGTCTGGTGTGGTTTGAGCCAGTCAAAATCGGTTCGAGCCGTTCAAAACCGGTTTGTGACGATCAAAACCGGATTGAACCGGTCTGGTCTGATTTGAGCTGGTTTAATCAGGTCAAAACCGGTTTTAGCCGGTAAAAACGGGTTTTACCCGGTCTGGAGTGGTTTGAGCCGGTCAAAACCGGTTTCAGGCCGTCAAAACCAAATTGAGGCAGTCAAAACCGGTTTGAATTGGTCTGGTCTGTCTTGAGCCGGTCAAAACCGGTTCAGGTCAGTCAAAAACGGTTTGAGCCGATCTGGTCTGATTTCAGCCAGTCAAAACCGCTTTGTGGCCCGCTTTCAGCCGGTCTGGTCCGGTCTGGTCCTGTTTGACCCGCTTTCAGCTCATCTGGGCCGGTAGAGTCTGGTTTGATCCGGTCAAAACTGCTTTGAGCCGGTCAAAACCGGTTCGAGCCGGACTGATCTGGTTTGAACTGGTCAAAACCGGTTTGTGTCCCAGTTTTAGGCAGTCTAGGCCGGTCGGGTATGGTTTGATCCGATTTTAGCCTGTCTGGGCTGGTCTGAGTCGGTTTGATCCGGTCTCATCTGGTCAAACCCGGTATTAGCCGGTCAAAACGGGTTTTAGCCGGTCTGGTGTGGTTTGAGCCGGTCAAAACCGGTTCGAGCCGTTCAAAACCGGTTTGTGACGATCAAAACCGGATTGAACCGGTCTGGACTGTTTTGAGCTGGTCTAATCAGGTCAAAACCGGTTTAAGCCGGTAAAGACGGGTTTTACCTGGTCTGGAGTGGTTTGAGCAGGTCAAAACTGGTTTCAGGCGGTCAAAACCACTTTGAGCCAGTCAAAACCGGTTTGAGCCGGTCTGGTCTGGTTTGAGCTGGTGAAAACCAGCTCAGGTCGGTCAAAATCGGTTTGAGCCAGTCTGGTCTGGTTTCAGCCGGTCAAAACCGCTTTATGGCCCGATTTCAGCCGGTGTGGGCCGGCCTGGTCCTGTTTGATCTGCTTTCAGCTGTTCTGGGCGGGTAGAGTCTGTTTGCTCTGTCAAAACTGCTTTGAGGCGGTGAAAACCGGTTTGAGCCGGTTTGGTCTGGTTTGAACCCGTCAAAACCGGTGTGTGGCCCAGTTATAGGCAGTCTGGGCCGGTCGTGTACGGTTTGATCCGATTTTAGCCGGTCTGGGCCGGTCTGATTCGGTTTGATCTGGTCTCATTCGGTCAAAACCGGTTTTAGCTGGTCAAAACCGGTTTCAGCCGGTCTGGTGTGGTTTGAGCAGGTCAAAACTGGTTTGAGCCGGTCTGGTCTGGTTTGAGTTGGTCAAAACAGGTTCGAGCCGGTGAAAACTGGATTGAGCCGGTTTGGTCTGGTTGAAGTCAGTCGAAACCAATTCGAGCCTGCTGAGCCGGTCTGGTCCAGTTTGTCCCGGTCTAATCAGGTCAAAAGCGGTTTGGGCTGTTGAAAACCGGTTTTAGCCGGTCTGCAGTGGTTTGAGCCGGGCAAAACCGGATTGAGCCAGTCAAAACCGGTTTGAACCGGTCTGGTCTTGATTGAGCTGGCCAAAACCAGCTCAGGTCGATCAAAATCGGTTTGAGCCGGTCTCGCCTGGTTTGAACCGGTCAAAACCGGTTTGTGGCCCAGTTTTAGGCAGTCTGGGCCGATCGGGTATGGTTTGATCCGACTTTAGCCGCTCTGGGCCAGTCTGATTCGGTTTGATCCGGTCTCATCCGGTCAAACCCGGTTTTAGCCGGTCAAAACCGGTTTGAGCCGGTCAAAACCGGTTTTGGCCGGTCTGGTCTGGTTTGAGTCGGTCTGCTCTGGTTTGAACTGGTCAATACCGGTTTGAGCTGCTCAAAACCGGATTGAGCCGGTTTGGTATGGTTGAAGTCAGTCGAAATGAATTCCAGCCTATCTGAGCCGCTCTGGTCCTGTTTGACCCAGTCTAATCAGGTCAAAACCGGTTTGGGCCGTTGAAAACCGGTTTTAGGCGGTCTGGAGTGGTTTGAGCTGGTCAAAACCGGTTTGAGCTGGTCAAAATCGGATTGAGCCAGTCAAAACCGGTTTGAACCGGTCTGGTCTAGTTTGAGCCTTTCTAAACCATCTCAGGCCGGTCAAAATCGGTTTGAGCCTGTCTGGTCTGGTTTCAGCCGGTCAAAACCACTTTGTGGCCCGCTTTCAGCCGGTCTGGGCCTGTCTGGTCCTGTTTGTTCCGGTTTCAGCTTGTCTGTGCCGTCGAGTCTGGTTTGATCTGGTCAAAACCGCTTTGAGCCAGTAAAAACCAGTTTGAGCCGGTCTGGCCTGGCTTGAACTGGTCAAAACCGGTTTGTGTCCCAGTTTTAGGCAGTCTGGGACGGTCGGGTATGGTTTGATCTGATTTTAGCCGGTCTGGTCCGGTCTGGTTCGGTTTGATCCGGTCTCATCTGGTCAAACCAGGTTTCAGCCGGTCAAAACCGGTTTAAGCCGGTCTGGTATGGTTTGAGCCGGTCAAAACCGGTTTCAGCCGGTCTGGTCTGGTTCGAGCCAGTGAAAACCGGCTCAGGTCGGTCAAAACCGCTTTGAGCCGGTCAAAACCGGTTCGAGCCGTTCAAGACCGGTTTGTGCCAGTCAAAACCGCATTGAACTGGTCTGGTCCGGTTTGAGCTGGTCTAATCAGTTCAAAACTGGTTTAAGCCGCTGAAAACAGGTTTTAACCAGTCTGTCGTGGTTTGAGCCGGTCAAAACCGGTTTCAGCCGGTCAATAACCGGATTGAGGGAGTCAAAACGGGTTTGAAACGGTATGCTCTGGTTTGGGCCGCTCAAAACCGGCTCAGTTCGGTCAAAACCGGTTTGAGCCAGTCCGTTCTGTTTTGCACCGATCAAAACCGGTTTGTGGCCCAGTTTTAGGTGGTCTGGGCCTGTCTGGTCTGGTTTGATCCGATTTTAGCCTGTCTGTGCTGGTCTGATTTGGTTTGATCTGGTCTCATCTGGTCAAAACCGGTTTTAGCCAGTCAAAACCGGTTTCAGCCGGTCTGGTGTGGTTTGAGCAGGTCAAAACCGGTTTCAGCCGGTCTGGTCTGGTTTGAGCCGGTCTGGTCTGGTTTGAGCTGGTCAAAACACGATCGAGCTGGTGAAAACTGGATTGAGCCGGTTTGGACTGGTTGAAGAAGGTCGAAACTAATTCGAGCCTGTCTGAGCCGGTCTGGTCCGGTTTGACCTGGTCTAATCAGGTCAAAAACGGTTTGGGCCGTTGAAAACCGGTTTTAGCAGGTCTGGAGTGGTTTGAGCTGGTCAAAATTCGTTTGAGCCGGTCAAAACCGGATTGAGCCAGTCAAAACCGGTTTGAACCTGTCTGGTCTGGTTTGAGCTGGTCAAAACCGGTTTGAGCCGGTCTGCCCCGGTTTTAGCCGGTCTGTGCCACTCTCATCTGGTTTGATCCAGTTTCAGCCGGTCTGGGCCTGTCTGGGCCAGTTCGATACGGTGTGAGCCAGTCTGGTCCGGTTTGATCCGTTGTCATCCGGTCAAAACCGGTTTGAACCGCTCTGGTCCGGATTGAGCCTGTCTGGTCTGGTTTGAGCCGGTCTAAACCGGCTCAGGTTGGTCAAAACCAGTTTGAGCCGGTCTGGTCTGGTTTGAGCCAGTCAAAACCGGTTTGTGTCCCGGTTTCAGCCGGTCTGGGCCGGTCTGCTCCGTTTTGATCTGGTTTCAGCTTGTCTGGGTCGGTCGAGTCCGGTTTGATCCGGTGAAAAACGCTTTGAGCCGGTCAAAACCAGTTTGAAACGGTATGATCTGGTTTGAGCCGGTCTGCTCTGGTTTGAGCCGGTCAAAACCGGTTCGAGCCGGTCAAAACCGCTTTTAGCCGGTCTGGTCTGGTTTGAACCGGTCAAAACCGGTTTGTGGCCCAGTTTTAGGCATTCTGGGCCAGTCTGGTCCGGTTTGATCCGATTTTAGCCTGTCTGGGACTGTCTGATTCGGTTTGATACGGCCTCATCTGGTCAAAAGCGGTTTTAGATGGTCAAAAACGGTTTCAGCCTGTCTGGTGTGGTTTGAGCATTTCGAAACCGGTTTGACCCGGTCAAAACAGGTTTGAGCCGGTCTGGTCTGGTTTGAGCCAGTCTGCTCTGGTTTGAGCTGGTCAAAACCGGTTTGAGCCGGTTTCATCTGGTTGAAGCCAGTCAAAACCGATTCGAGCCTGACTGAGCCGGTGTGGTCCGGTTAGATGAGGTCTAATCAGATCAAAACCGGTTTGAGCCAGTGAAAACCGGTTTTACCCGGTCTGGAGTGGTTTGAGCCAGTCAAAACAGATTTGAGCCGGTCTGGCACGGTTTTAGCTGGTCTGTGCCGCTGTCGTCTGGTTTGATCCGGTTTTAGCTGGTCTGGGACTGTCTGAGCCAGTTTGATCCGGTGTGAGCCAGTCTGGTCCGGTTTGATCCGTTGTCATCCGGTCAAAACCGCTTTGAGCGGCTCTGATCCGGATTGAGCCGGTCTGGTCTGGTTTGAGCCGGTCTAAACCGGCTCAGGACGGTCAAAACCGGTTTGAGGGGTTCTGGTCTGGTTTGAGCCGGTCAAAACCGGTTTGTGGCCCGGTTTCAGCCGGTCTGGGCCAGTCTGCTCCGATTTGATCCTGTTTCAGCTGGTCTGGGCCGGTCGAGTCCGGTTTGATCCGGTCAAAACCGCTTTCATCCGGTCAAAACCGGTTTGAGCCGGTCTGGTCTGGTTTGAGCCGGTCTGGTCTGGTTTGAGCCGGTCTGGTCTGTTTTGAGCCGGTTTGGTCTGGTTGAAGCCAGTCAAAACCGATTCGACCCTGTCTGAGCCGGTCTGGTCCGGTTTGATCCAGTCTAATCGGATCAAAACCGGTTTGAGCCAGTGAAAACCGGTTTTACCCGGTCTGGAGTGGTTTGAGCTGGTTAAAACTGGTTTCAGCCGTTCAAATCCGGATTGAGGCAGTCAAAACCGGTTTGAACCGGTATGGTCTTGTTTGAGCCGGTCAAAACCGGCTCAGGTCGATCAAAATCGGTTTGAGCCGGTCTGGCCTGGTTTGAACCGGTCAAAACCGGTTTGTGGCCCTGTTTTAGGCAGTCTGGGCCGGTCTGATTCAGTTTGATCCGGTCTCGTCCGGTCAAACCCGGTTTTAGACGGTCAAAACCTGTTTCAGCCGGTCTGGTGTGGTTTGAGCCGGTCAAAACCGGTTGGAGCCGGTCAAAACCGGTTTGTGATGGTCAAAAACGTATTGAACTGGTCTGGTCTGGTTTGAGCTGGTCTAATCAGGTCAAAACCGATTTAAGCCGGTAAAAACCGGTTTTACCCGGTCTGGAGTGGTTTGAGCCGGTCAAAACCTGTTTCAGCCGGTCAAAACCGGATTGAGGCAATCAAAACCGGTTTGAACCGGTATGGTCTTGTTTGAGCCAGTCAAAACCGGCTCAGTTTGGTCAAAACCGGTTTGAGCCGGTCTGGTCTGGTTTGCACCCCTCAAAACCGGTTTGTGGCCCAGTTTTAGGCGGTCTGTGACGGTCTGGTCCGGTTGGATCCGATTTTAGCTGGTCTTGACCTCTCTGCTTCGTTTGAATACGGTCTCATCCGGTCAAAACCGATTTCAGCTGGTCTGGTGTGGTTTGAGCAGGTCAAAACGGTTTCACCCCGGTCAAAACCGATTTGAGCCGGTCTGGTCTGGTTTGAGCCGGTCTGCTCTGGTTTGATACGGTCAAAACCGGTTCGAGACAATCAAAACCTGTTTGAGCCGTTTTGTTCTGGTTGAAGCCCGTCAAAACCGATTTGAGACTGTCTGAGCTGGTCTGGTCCGGTTTGACCCGGTCTAATCAGGTCAAAACCGGTTTGGGCCGTTGAAAACCGGTTTTAGCCAGTCTGCAGTGGTTTGAGCTGGTCCCAACCGGTTTCAGCCGGTCAAAACCGGATTGAGGCAGTCAAAACCGGTTTGAACCTGTCTTGTCTGGTTTGAGACGGTCAAAACCGGTTTGAGCCGGTCTGGCATGATTTGAGCCAGTTTGTGCCGCTCTCGTCTGGTTTGATCCGGTTTCAGTCGGTCTGGGCCTCTCTGAGCCAGTTTGATCCGGTGTGAGCCAGTCTGGTTCGGTTTGATCCGTTGTCATCCGGTCAAAACCAGTTTGAGCCGCTCTGGACCAGTTTGAGCCGCTCTGGTCTGGTTTCAGCCGTTGTAAACCGGCTCAGGCTGGTCAAAACCGGTTTGAGCCGGTCTGGTCTGGTTTGAGCCGGTGAAAACCAGCTCAGGTCGGTGAAAATCGGTTTGAGCAGGTCTGGTCTGGTTTCTTCCAGTCAAAACTGCTTTATGGCCCGATTTCAGCCGGTGTGGGCTGGCCTGTTCCTTTTTGATCTGCTTTCAGCTGATCTGGGCCGGTAGAGTCTGTTTGCTCTGTCAAAACTGCTTTGAGGCGGTGAAAACCGGTTTGAGCCGGTTTGGTCTGGTTTGAACCGGTCAAAACCGGTGTGTGGCCCAGTTTTAGGCAGTCTGGGCCGGTCTGATTCGGTTTGATCCGGTCTCATCTGGTCAAACCCGGTTTTAGCCAGTCAAAACCGGTTTCAGTCGGTCTGGTGTGGTTTGAGCCGGTCAAAACCGGTTCGAGCCGTTCAAAACCGGTTTGGGCCAGTCAAAACCGCATTGAACCAGTCTGGTCTGGTTTGAGCTGGACTAATCAGGTCAAAACCGGCTTAAGCCACTGAAAACCGGTTTTACCCATTCTGGAGTGGTTTGAGCCGGTCAAAACCGGTTTCAGCCGGCCAAAACCGGATTGAGGCAGTCAAAACCGGTTTGAACCGCTCTGGTCTGGTTTGCGCCATTCAAAACCGGCTCAGGTCGGTCAAAACCGGTTTTGGCCGTTCTGTTCTGGTTTGCACTGGTGAAAACCGGTTTGTGGCCCAGTTTTAGGCGTTCTGGGCCTGTCCGGTCCTGTTTGATCCGATTTTAGCTGGTCTGGGCCGGTCTGACTCGGTTTGATCCAGTCTTATCTGGTCAAAACCGGTTTTAGCCAGTCAAAACCGGTTTCAGCCGGTCTGGTGTGGTTTGAGCCAGTCAAAACCGGTTTCAGCCGGTCAAAACCGGTTTTGGCCGGTGTGGTCTGGTTTGAGTCAGTCTGCTCTGGTTTGAGATGGTCAAAACCGGTTCGAGCCAGTCAAAACCTGTTTGAGCCGGTTTGGTCTGGTTGAAGCCAGTCTAAACCGATTCGAGCCTGTCTGAGCCGGTCTGTTCCGGTTTGATCCGGTCTATTCAGGTCAAATCCGTTTTGAGTCGGTGAAAACCGGTTTTTAGCCGGTCTGGAGTGGTTTGAGCCGGTCAAAACCAGATTGAGCCATTCAAAACCGGTTGGAACCGGTCTGGTCTGGTTTGAGCCGGTTAAAACCAATTTGAGGCAGTCTGGCCCGGTTTTAGCCAGTCTGGGCCGGTCTGGTCTGGTTTGATCCGGTGTCATCTGGTAAAAACCGGTTTGAGCCGCTCTGTTCCGGTTTGAGCCGCTCTGGTCTCGTTTGAGCCGTTGTCAACCGGCTCAGGCTGGTCAAAACCGGTTTGAGCCAGTCTGGTCTGGTTTCAGCCGGTCAAAACTGCTTTGTGGCCCGCTTTCAGCCGGTCTGGACCGGTCTGGTACTGTTTGATCCGCTTTCAGCTCATCTGGGCCGGTAGAGTCTGGTTTGATCCGGTCAAAACCGCTTTGAGCAGGTCAAAACCGGTTTAAGCCGGTCTGGTCTGGTTTGAACCGTTGAAATCCGGTTTGTGGCCCAGTTTTAGGCACTTTGGGCCAGTCCGGTATGGTTTGATCCGATATTTGCCGGTCTGGGCCGGTCTGTTTCGGTTGCATCCGGTCTCATCTGGTCAAACCCGGTTTTAGCCGGTCGAAACCGGTTTCAGCCGGTCTGGTGTGGTTTGAGCCGGTCAAAACCTGTTCGAGCCATTCAAAACCGGTTTGTGCCGGTCAAAACCGCATTGAACCGGTCTGGTCTGGTTTAAACTGGTCTAATCAGGTCAAAACCGGTTTAAGCCACTGAAAACCGGTTTTACCCGGTCTGGAGTGGTTTGAGCCGGTCAAAACCGGTTTCAGCCGGTCAAAACCGGATTGAGGCAGTCAAAATCGGTTTGAACCGGTCTGGTCTGGTTTGCGCCCGTCAAAACCGGCGGAGGTCGGTCAAAACCCGTTTGAGCCGGTCTGGTCTTGTTTGCACCGGTCAAAACCGATTTGTGGCTCAGTTTTAGGTGGTCTGGGCCGTTCTGGTTCGGTTTGATCCGATTATAGCCGGTCAGGCCCGGTCTGATTCAGTTTGATCTTTTTTCATCTGGACAAAACCGGTTTTGGCCGGTCAAATCCGGTTTCAGCCGTTCTGATGTGGTTTGAGCAGGTCGAAACCGGTTTGAGTCTGTCAAAACCGGTTTGACCCGGTCTAATCAGGTCAAAACCGGTTTGGGCCGTTGAAAACTGGTTTTATCCAGTCTGGAGTGGTTTGAGCTGGTCAAAACCGGATTGAGCCAGTCAAAACCGGTTTGAACCTGTTTGTTCTGGTTTGAGACGGTCAAAACTGGTTTGAGCCGGTCTGGCACGGTTTTAGCTGGTCTGTGCCGCTCTCGTCTGGTTTGATCCGGTTTCAGCTGGTCTGGGACTGTCTGAACCAGTTTGATCCGGTGTGAGCCTGTCTGGTCCGGTTTGATCCGTTGTCATCCGGTCAAAACCGTTTTGAGCCGCTCTGATCCGGATTGAACCTGTCTGGTCTGGTTTGAGCCGGTCTAAACCAGCTCAGGCCGGTCGAAACCGGTTTGAGAGGGTCTGGTCTGGTTTGAGCCGGTCAAAACCGGTTTGTGGCCCGGTTTCAGCCGGTCTGGAGCAGTCTACTCCGATTTGATCCTGTTTCAGCTGGTCTGGGCCGGTCGAGTCCGGTTTGATCCGGTCAAAACCGCTTTCGTCCAGTCAAAACCGGTTTGAGCCGGTCAAAACCGGTTTGAGCTGGTCTGGTCTGGTTTGAGCTGGTCTGGTCTGGTTTGAGCTGGTCAAAACCGGTTTGAGCCGGTCTGGTCTGGTTTGAGCCGGTCTGGTCTGTTTTGAGCCGATTTGGTCTGGTTGAAGCCAGTCAAAACCAATTCGAGCCTCTCTGAGCCGGTCTGGTCCGGTTTGATCCGGTCTAATCAGGTCAAAACCGGATTGAGCCAGTGAAAACCGGTTTTACCAGGTCTGGAGTGGTTTGAGCCGGTCAAAACCGGTTTCAGCCGGTCAAATCCGGATTGAGGCAGTCAAAACCGTTTTGAACCGGTATGGTCTTGTTTGAGCCAGTCAAAACCGGCTCAGGTCGATCAAAATCGGTTTGAGCCGGTCTGGCCTGGTTTGAACCGGTCAAAACGGGTTTGTGGCCCAGTTTTAGGCAGTCTGGGCCGGTCTGATTCGGTTTGACCCGGTCTCATCCAGTCAAACCCGGTTTTAGACTGTCAAAACCGGTTTCAGCCTGTCTGGTGTGGTTTGAGCCGGTCAAAACCGGTTTGAGCCGGTCAAAACCGTTTTTGAGCCGTTCAAAACCGGTTTGTGATGGTCAAAAACGTATTGAACTGGTCTGGTCTGGTTTGAGCTGGTCTAATCAGGTCAAAACCGGTTTAAGCCGGTAAAAACGGGTTTTACCCGATCTGGAGTGGTTTGAGCCTGTCAAAACCGGTTTCAGCCGGTCTAAACCGGATTGAGGCAGTCAAAAGCGGTTTGAACCGGTCTGGTCTGGTTTGCGCCGGTCAAAACCGGCTGAGGTCGGTCAAAACCGGTTTGAGCCGGTCTGGTCTGGTTTGCATCTGTCAAAACCGATTTGTGGCCCAGTTTTAGGTGGTCTGGGCCGTTCTGGTCCGGATTGATCCGATTATAGCCGGTCAGGGCCGGTCTGATTCAGTTTGATCTGGTTTCATCCGGACAAAACCGGTTGTAGCCGGTCAAATCCGGTTTCAGCCGTTCTGGTGTGCTTTGAGCAGGTCAAAACCGGTTTGAGTCTGTCAAAACCGGTTTGACCCGGTCTAATCAGGTCAAAACCGGTTTGGGCTGTTGAAAACCGGTTTTATCCGGACTGGAGTGGTTTGAGCTGGTCAAAACCGGTTTGAGCCAGTCAAAACCGGATTGAGGCAGTCAAAACCGGTTTGAACCTGTTTGTTCTGGTTTGAGACGGTCAAAACCGGTTTGAGCCGGTCTGGCACGGTTTTAGCTGGTCTGTGCCGCTCTCGTCTGGTTTGATCCCGTTTCAGCTGGTCTGGGACTGTCTGAACCAGTTTGATCTGGTGTGAGAAAGTCTGGTCCGGTTTGATCCGTTGTCATCCGGTCAAAACCGGTTTGAGCCGCTCTGATCCGGATTGAGCCTGTCTGGTCTGGTTTGAGCCGGTCAAAACCGCTTTGTGGCCCGGTTTCAGCCGGTCTGGGCCAGTCTGCTCCGATTTGATCCTGTTTTAGCTGGTCTGGGACGGTCGAGTCCGGTTTGATCCGGTCAAAACCGCTTTCATCCGGTCTCAATCGGTTTGAGCCGGTCAAAACCGGTTTGAGCTGGTCTGGTCTGGTTTGAGCTGGTCAAAACTGGTTTGAGCCGGTCTGGTCTGGTTTGAGCCGGTCTGGTCTGTTTTGAGCCGGTTTGGTCTGGTTGAAGCCAGTCAAAACCGATTCGAGCCTCTCTGAGCCGGTCTGGTCTGGTTTGATCCGGTCTAATCGGATCAAAACCGGTTTGAGCCAGTGAAAACCGGTTTTACACGGTCTGGAGTGGTTTGAGCCGGTCAAAACCGGTTTCAGCCGGTCAAATCCGGATTGAGGCAGTCAAATCCGGTTTGAACGGGTATGGTCTTGTTTGAGCCGGTCAAAACCGGCTCAGGTCGATCAAAATCGGTTTGAGCCGGTCTGGCCTGGTTTGAACCGGTCAAATCCGGTTTGTGGCCCAGTTTCAGGCAGTCTGGGCCGGTCTGATTCTGTTTGATCCGGTCTCGTCCAGTCAAACCCGGTTTTAGACGGTCAAAACCGGTTTCAGCCGGTCTGGTGTTGTTTGAGCCGGTCAAAACCGGTTTGAGCCGGTCAAAACCGTTTTTGAGCCGTTCAAAACCGGTTTGTGATGGTCAAAAACGTATTGAACAGGTCGGGTCTGGTTTGAGTTGGTCTAATCAGGTCAAAACCGCTTTAAGCCGTTAAAAACGGGATTTACCCGGTCTGGAGTGGTTTGAGCCGGTCAAAACCGGTTTCAGCCGGTCCAAACCGGATTGAGGCAGTCAAAACCGGTTTGAACCGGTATGGTCTGGTTTGCGCCAGTCAAAACCGGCTCAGGTCGGTCAAAACCGGTTTTAGCCGTTCTGGTCTGGTTTGCACCGGTCAAAACCGGTTTGTGGCCCAGTTTTAGGCTTTCTGGGCCTCTCTGGTCCGGTTTGATCCGATTTTAGTCGGTCTGGGCCGGTCTGACTCGGTTTGATCCGGTCTCATCCGGTCAAAACCGGTTTTAGCTGGTCAAAACCGGTTTGAGCCGGTCTGGTCTGGTTTGAGCCGGTCTGGTCTGGTTTCAGCTGGTCAAAACCGGTTCGAGCCGGTCAAAACCGGTTTGAGCCTGTTTGGTGTGGTTGAAGTCAGTCAAAACCAATTCGAGCCTGTCTGAGCTGGTCTGGTCTGGTTTCATGTGGTCTAATCAGGTCAAAACCGGTTTGAGACAGTGAAAACCGGTTTTAGCCAGTCTGGAGTGGTTTGAGCCGGTTAAAACCGGATTGAGCCAGTCAAAACCGGTTTGTGTCCCGGTTTCAGCCGGTCTGGGCCAGTCTGCTCCAGTTTGATTTCGTTTCAGCTGGTCTGGGTCGGTCGAGTCCGGTTTGATCCGGTCAAAACCGCTTTGAGCCGATCAAAACCGGTTTGAAATGGTATGATCTGGTTTGAGCCGGTCAAAACCGCTTTGAGCTGGCCTGGTCTGGTTTGAACCGGTCAAAACCGGTTTGTGGCCCAGTTTTAGGCATTCTGGGCCGTTCTGGTCCGGTTTGATCCAATTTTAGCCTGTCTCGGCCCGTCTGATTCGGTTTGATCCGGCCTCATCCGGTCAAAACCGGTTTTAGCCGGTCAAAACCGGTTTCATCCTGTCTGGTGTGGTTTGAGCAGTTCAAAACCGGTTTGACCCGGTCAAAACAGGTTTGAGCCGGTCTGGTCTGGTTTGAGCCGGTCTGGTCTGGTTTGAGCCGGTCAAAACCGGTTTGAGCCGGTTTGGTCTGGTTGAAGCCAGTCAAAACCGATTCGAGACTGTCTGAGTTGGTCTGGTGTGGTTTGATCCGGTCGAATCAGATCAAAACCGCTTTGAGCCAGTGAAAACAGGTTTCAGCCGGTCTTCAGTGGTTTGAGTCGGTCAAAACCAGATTGCGCCAGTCAAAACCGGTTTGAACCGGTCTGGTCTTGATGGAGCCGTTCAAAACCAGCTCAGGTCGATCAAAATCGGTTTGAGCCGGTCTGGCCTGGTTTGAACCGGTCAAAACCGGTTTGTGGCCCAGTTTTAAGCAGTCTGGGCCGGTCTGATTCGGTTTGATCTGGTCTCGTCCGGTCAAACCCGGTTTTAGACGGTCAAAACCGGTTTCAGCCGGTCTGGTGTGGTTTGAGCCGGTTAAAACCGTTTTTGAGCCGTTCAAAACCGGTTTGTGATGGTCAAAAACGTATTGAACTGGTATGGTCTGGTTTGAGCTGGTCTAATCAGGTCAAAACGGCTTTAAGCCGGTAAAAACCGGTTTTACCCGGTCTGGAGTGGTTTGAGCTGGTCAAAACCGGTTTCAGCCTGTCCAAACCGGATTGAGGCAGTCAAAATCGGTTTGAACCGGTATGGTCTTGTTTGAGCCAGTCAAAACCGGCTCAGTTCGGTCAAAACCGGTTTGAGCCGGTCTGGTCTGGTTTGCACCGGTCAAAACCGGTTTGTGGCCCAGTTTTAGGCGGTCTGTGACGGTCTGGTCTGGTTGGATCCGATTTTAGCTGGTCTTGACCACTCTGCTTCGTTTGAATATGGTCTCATCCGGTCAAAACCGATCTCAGCCGGTCTGGTGTGGTTTGAGCAGGTCAAAACGGTTTGACCCGGTCAAAACCGATTTGAGCCAGTCTGGTGTGGTTTGCGCCTGTCAAAACCGGCTCAGGTCGGTCAAAACCGGTTTTAGCCGTTCTGGTCTGGTTTGCACCGATCAAAACCGGTTTGTGGACCAGTTTTAGGCGTTCTGGGTCTGTCTGGTCCGGTTTGATCCGATTTTAGCCGGTCTGGGCCGGTCTGACTCAGTTTGATCCGGTCTCATCCGGTCAAAACCGGTTTTAGCCGATCAAAACCGGTTTCAGCCGGTCTGGTGTGGTTTGAGCAGGTCAAAACCGGTTTGAGCCGGTCAAAACCGGTTTTGGCCGGTCTGGTCTGGTTTGAGTCGGTCTTCTCTGGTTTGAGATGGTCAAAACCGGTTCGAGCCAGTCAAAACCTGTTGGAGCCGGTTTGGTCTGGTTGAAGCCAGTCAAAACCGATTCGAGCCTGTCTGAGCCGGTCTGTTCCGGTGTGATCCGGTCTATTCAGGTCAAAACCATTTTGAGTCAGTGAAAACCGGTTTTTAGCCGGTCTGGAGAGGTTTGAGCCGGTCAAAACCAGATTGAGCCATTCAAAACGGGTTTGAACCGGTCTGGTCTGGTTTGAGCCGGTGAAAACCAATTTGAGCCAGTCTGGTCCAGTTTTAGCCAGTCTGGGCTGGCCTGGTCCGGTTTGATCCGGTTTCAGCCGGTCTGGGCCTGTCTGGTCCGGTTTGATCCTGTGTGAGCCGGTCTGGTCAGCTTTGATCCGGTGTCATCTGGTAAAAACCGGTTTGAGCCGCTCTGGTCCGGTTTGAGCCGCTCTGGTCTGGTTTGAGCCGTTGTCAACCGGCTCAGGCTGGTCAAAACCGGTTTGAGCCGGTCTGGTCTGGTTTCAGCCGGTCAAAACTGCTTTGTGGCCCGCTTTCAGCCGGTCTGGACCGGTCTGGTACTGTTTGATCCGCTTTCAGCTCATCTGGGCCGTTCGAGTCTGGTTTGATCCGGTCAAAACCGCTTTGAGCTGGTCAAAACCGGTTTAAGCCGGTCTGGTCTGGTTTGAACCGTTCAAAACCGGTTTGTGGCCCAGTTTTAGGCAGTTTGGGTCGGTCGGGTATGGTTTGATCCGATATTAGCCGGTCTGGGCCGGTCTGTTTCGGTTGGATCCGGTCTCGTCCGGTCAAACCCGGTTTTGGACGGTCAAAACCGGTTTCAGCCTGTCTGGTGTGGTTTGAGCCGGTCAAAACCGGTTTGAGCCGGTCAAAACCGTTTTTGAGCCGTTCGAAACCGGTTTGTGATGGTCAAAAACGTATTGAACTGGTCTGGTCTGGTTTGAGCTGGTCTAATCAGGTCAAAACCGGTTAAGCCGGTAAAAACGGGTTTTACCCGATCTGGAGTGGTTTGAGCCGGTGAAAACCGGTTTCAGCCGGTCCAAACCGGATTGAGGCAGTCAAAACCGGTTTGAGCCGGTATGGTCTGGTTTGAGCCGGTCAAAACCGGCTCAGTTCGGTCAAAACCGGTTTGAGCCTGTCTGGTCTGGTTTGCACCGGTCAAAACCGGTTTGTGGCCCAGTTTTAGGCGGTCTGTGACGGTCTGGTCCGGCTGGATCCGATTTTAGCTGGTCTTGACCTCTCTGCTTCGTTTGAATACGGTCTCATCCGGTCAAAACCGTTTTCAGCCGGTATTCTGTGGTTTGAGCCGGTCAAAACCTGTTCGAGCCGTTCAAAACCGGTTTGTGCCGGTCATAACCGCATTGAACCGTTCTGGTCTGGTTTAAACTGGTCTAATCAGGTCAAAACCGGTTTAAGCCGCTGAAAACCGGTTTTACCCCGTCTGGAGTGGTTTGAGCCAGTCAAAACCGGTTTCAGCCGGTCAAAACCGGATTGAGGCAGTCAAAATCGGTTTGAACCGGTCTGGTCTGGTTTGCGCCGGTCAAAACCGGCTGAGGTCGGTCAAAACCATTTTGAGCCGGTCTGGTATGGTTTGCACCGGTCCAATCCGATTTGTGGCCCAGTTTTAGGTGGTCTGGGCCGTTCTGTTGCTGTTTGAAACGAATATAGCCGGTCAGGGCCGGTCTGATTCAGTTTGATCTGGTTTCATCCGGACAAAACCGGTTTTAGCCGGTCAAATCCGGTTTCAGCCGTTCTGGTGTGGTTTGAGCAGGTCAAAACCGGTTTGAGTCTGTCAAAACCGGTTTGACCCGGTCTAGTCTGGTTTGCACCGGTCAAATCCGATTTGTGGCCCAGTTTTAGGTGGTCTGGGCCGTTCTGGTTGGGTTTGATCCGATTATAGCCTGTCTGGGCCGGTCTGATTCGGTTTGATCCGGTCTCATCCGGTCAAACACGTTTTTAGCCGGTGAAAAACGGTTTCAGCCGGTCTTTTGTGGTTTGAGCCGGTCAAAACCGGTTTGAGCCACTCTGGTCTGGTTTGAAGTGGTCAAAACCGGTTTGTGTCCCAGTTTTAGGCAGTCTGGGCCGGTTGGGTATGGTTTGATCCGATTTTAGCCTGTCTGGGCCGGTCTGATTCGGTTTGATCCGGTCTCATCTGGTCAAACCCGGTATTATCCAGTCAAAACCTGTTTCAGCCGGTCTGGTGTGGTTTGAGCCGGTCAAAACCGGTTCGAGCCGTTCAAAACCCGTTTATGCCGATCAAAAGCGGATTGAACCGGTCTGGTCTGATTTGAGCTGTTCTAATCAGGTCACAACCGCTTTAAGCCGGTAAAAACCGGTTTCATCCGGTCTGGAGTGCTATGAGCCGCTCAAAACTGGTTTCAGCTGGTCTAAACCGAATTGAGGCAGTCAAAACCGGTTTGAACCGGTCTGGTCTGGTTTGAGCCGTTCTAAACCATCTCAGGCCGGTCAAAACCGGTTTGAGCCGGTCTGGTCTGGTTTCAGCCGGTCAAAACCGCTTTGTGGCCCGCTTTCAGGCGGTCTGGGCTGGTCTGGTCCTGTTTGATCCGGTTTCAGCTTGTCTGTGCCGGTTGAGTCTGGTTTGATCCAGTCAAAACAGCTTTGAGCCGGTCAGGCCCGGTTTTAGCCGGTCTGTGTCGCTCTCGTCTGGTTTGATCTGGTTTCAGCCCTTCTGGGCCTCTCTGGGCCAGTTTGATCCGGTGTGAGCCAGTGTGGTCCGGTTTGATCCATTGTCATCCGGTCAAAACCGGTTTGAACCGCTCTCGTCCGGATTGAGCTGGTCTGGTCTGGTATGAGCCGGTCTAAACCGGCTCAGGCTGGTCAAAACCGGTTTGAGCAGGACTGGACTGGTTTGAGCCGGTCAAAACCGGTTTGTGTCCCGGTTTCAGCTGGTCTGGGTCGGTCTGCTCCGGTTTGATCTGGTTTCAGCTGGTCTGGGCCGGTCGAGTCCAGTTAGATCCGGTCAAAACTGCTTTGAGCCGGTCAAAATCGGTTGTTGCCGGTCTGGTCTGGTTTGAGCCGGTCTGCTCTGGTTTGAGCCGGTCAAAACCGGTTCGAGCCGGTCAACACAGGTTTGAGCCGGTCTGGTCTGGTTTGAACCGGTCAAAACCGGTTTGTGGCCCAGTTTTAGGTGGTCTGGGCAGGTCTGGTCCGGTTTGATCCGATTTTTGCCGGACTGGGCCTGTGTGGTCCGGTTTGATCCGGTGTGAGCCGCTCTGGTCCGGTTTGATCCGGTGTCATCCAGTCAAAACCGGTTTGAGCCGCTCTGGTCCGGTTTGAGCCGCTCTGGTCTGGTTTGAGCCGTCGTAAACCGGCTCAGGATGGTCAAAACCGGTTTGAGCCGGTCGAGTCTGGTTTCAGCCGGTCAAAACCGCTTTGTGGCCCGCTTTCAGCCGGTCAGGGCCGGTCTGGTCCTGTTTGATCCGGTTTCAGCTTGTCTGTGCCGTTCGAGACTGGTTTCATCCGGTGAAAACTGCTTTGAGCCAGTCAAAACCTGTTTGAGCCGGTCTGGTCTGGTTTGAGCCGGTGAAAACCAGCTCAGGTCGGTCAAAATCGGTTTGAGCCGGTCTGGTCTGGTTTCAGCCGGTCAAAACCGCTTTATGGCCCGATTTCACCCAGTGTGGCCTGGTCCTGGTCCTGTTTGATCTGCTATCAGCTGATCTGGGCCGGTAGAGTCTGTTTGCTCCGTGAAAACTGCTTTGAGGCGGTCAAAACCTGTTTGAGCCGGTTTGGTCTGGTTTGAACCGGTCAAAACCGGTGTGTGGCCCAGTTTTAGGCAGTCTGGGCCGGTCGGGTACGGTTTGATCCGATTTTAGCCGGTCTGGGCCGGTCTGATTCGGTTTGAACCGGTCTCATCTGGTCAAACCCGGTTTTAGCCAGTCAAAACCGGTTTCAGCTGGTCTGGTGTGGTTTGAGCAGGTCAAAACCGGTTTCAGCCGGTCTGGTCTGGTTTGAGCCGGTCTGGTCTGGTTTGAGCTGGTCAAAACCGATTTGTGGCCCGGTTTCAGCCGGTCTGGGACGGTCTGCTCTGGTTTGATCCTGTTTCAGCTGGTCTGGGCCGTTCGAGTCCAGTTTGAGTAGGTCAAAACTGCTTTGAGCCAGTCAAAACCGTTTAGAGCCGGTCGGGTCTGGTTTGAGCCGGTCTGCTCTGGTTTGAGCCGGTCAAAACCGGTTCGAGCCAGTCATAACCGCTTTGAGCCGGTCTGGTCTGGTTTGAACGGATCAAAACCGGTTTGTGGCCCAGTTTTAGGCGGTCTGGGCCGGTCTGGTGTGGATTGATCTGATTGTAGCCGGTCTGGGCCCATCTGATTCGGTTTGATCTGGTCTCATCCGGTAAAAACCCGTTTCAGCCGGTCAAAACCAGTTTGAGCCGGTCTGGTGTGGTTTGAACAGTTCAAAACCGGTGTGACCTGGTCAAAACAGGTTTGAGCCGGTCTGGTCTGGTTTGAGCCGGTCTGGTCTGGTTTGTGCCGGTCAAAACCGGTTCGAGCCGGTCAAAACTGGTTGGAGCCGGTTTGGTCTGGTTGAAGCCAGTCAAAACCGATTCGAGCCTGTCTGAGCCGGTCTGGTCTGGTTTGATCCGGTCTAATCAGGCCAAAACCGGATTGAGCCAGTCTAAACCATTTTGCACCTGTGTGGGCTGGTTTGAGCCGGTCAAAGCCCATTTGAGCCTGTCTGGCCCTGTTTTAGCTGGTCTGTGCCACTCTCGTCTGGTTTGATCCGGTTTCAGCCGGTCTGGGCCTGTCTGGGCCAGTTCGATCTGGTGTGAGTCAGTCTGGTCCGGTTTGATCCGTTGTCATCCGGTCAAAACCGGTTTGAACCGCTCTGGTCCGGATTGAGCCGGTCTGGTCTGGTTTGAGCCGGTCTAAACCGGCTCAGGTCGGTCAAAACCGGTTTGAGCCGGTCTGGTCTGGTTTGAGCCGGTCAAAACTGGTTTGTGGCCTGGTTTCAGCCGGTCTGGGCCGGTCTGCTCCGGTTTGATCCTGTTTCAGCTGGTCTGGGCCGTTCGAGTTCAGTTTGATGTGGTCAAAACTGCTTTGAGCCGGTCAAAACCGTTTAGAGCCGGTCGGGTCTGGTTTGAGCCGGCCTGCTCTGGTTTGAGCCGGTCAAAACCGGTTCGAGCCCGTCATAACCGCTTTGAGCCGGTCTGGTCTGGTTTGAACCGGTCAATACCGGTTTGTGGCCCAGTTTTAGGCGGTCTGGGCCGGTCTGGTGCGGTTTGATACGATTGTAGCCGGTCTGGGCCCGTCTGATTCGGTTTGATCCGGTCTTATCCGGTAAAAACCGGTTTCAGCCGGTCAAAACCAGTTTCAGCCGGTCTGGTGTGGTTTGAGCAGTTCAAAACCGGTTTGACATGGTCAAAACAGGTTTGAGCCGGTCTGGTCTGGTTTGAGCCGGTCTAATCAGGTCAAAACCGGATTGAGCCAGTCTAAACCAGTTTGAACCTGTCTGGGCCGGTTTGAGCTGCTCAAATCCGATTTGAGCCGGTCTGGCCCTGTTTTAGTCCGGTTTGTGCCACTCTCGTCTGGTTTGATCCGGTTTCAGCCGTCTGGGCCTGTCTGGGCCAGTTCGATCCGGTGTGAGCCCGTCTGGTCCGGTTTGATCCGTTGTCATCCGGTCAAAACCGGTTTGAACCGCTCTGGTCCGGATTGAGCCGGTCTGGTCTGGTTTGAGCCGGTCTAAACCGGCTCAGGTCGGTCAAAACCGGTTTGAGCCGGTCTGGTCTGGTTTGAGCCAGTCAAAACCGTTTTGTGTCCCGGTTTGAGCCAGTCTGGGCCGGTCTGCTCCAGTTTGATCTCGTTTCAGCTGGTCTGGGTCGGTCGAGTCCCGTTTGATCCGGTCAGAACCGCTTTGAGCCGGTCAAAACCGGTTTGAAACGGTATGATCTGGTTTGAGCCGGCCTGCTCTGGTTTGAGCCGTTCAAAACCGTTTCGAGCCGGTCAAAACCTCTTTGAGCCTGTCTGGTCTGGTTTGAACCGGTCAAAACCGGTTTGTGGCCCAGTTTTAGGCATTCTGGGCCAGTCTGGTCCGGTTTGATCCGATTTTAGCCGGTCTGGGCCAGTCTGATTCGGTTTGATCCGGCCTCGTCCGGTCAAAACCGGTTTTAGCCGGTCAAAACCGGTTTCAGCCTGTCTGGTGTGGTTTGAACAGTTTAAACCAGTTTGATAGGTCAAAACAGGTTTGAGCCAGTCTGGTCTGGTTTGAGCCGGTCTGGTGTGGTTTGAGCCGGTCAAAACCGGTTTGAGCCGGTTTGGTCTGGTGGAAGCCAGTCAAAACCGATTCGAGACTGTCTCAGGCGGTCTGGTCCGGTTTGATCCGGTCTAATCGGATCAAAACCGGTTTGAGCCAGTGAAAACCGGTTTTAGCCGGTCTGGAGTGGTTTGAGCCGGTCAAAACCGGTTTGAGCCAGTCAAAACCGGTTTGAACCGGTCTGGTCTTGATTGAGCCGTTCAAAACCGGCTCAGGTCTATCAAAATCGGTTTGAGCCGGTCTGGTCTGGCTTGAACCGGTCAAAACTGTTTTGTGGCCCAGTTTTAGGCAGTCTGGGCGGGTCAGGTACGGTTTGATCCGCTTTTAGCCTGTCTGGGCCGGTCTGATTCGGTTTGATCCGGTCTCATCTGGTCAAACCCGGTATTAGCCGGTCAAAAACGGTTTGAGCCGTTCTGGTGTGGTTTGAGCCGGTCAAAACCGGTTTGAGCCGGTCTGGTCTGGTTTTAACTGGTCAAAACCGGTTTGTGTCCCAGTTTTAGGCACTCTGGGCCTGTCGGGTACGGTTTGATCCGATTTTAGCTGTCTGGGCCGGTCTGATTCGGTTTGATCCGGTCTCATCTGGTCAAACCCGGTATTAGCCGGTCAAAACCGGTTTGAGCCGGTCTGGTGTGGTTTGAGCCGGTCAAAACCGATTCGAGCCGTACAAAACCGGTTTGTGCCAATCAAAACCGGATTGAACCGGTCTGGACTGGTTTGAGCTGTTCTAATCAGGTCAAAACCGCTTTAAGCCGGTAAAAACCGGTTTTACTCGGGCTGGAGTGGTATGAGCCGGTCAAAACTGGTTTCAGCTGGTCAAAACCGAATTGAGGCAGTCAAAACCGGTTTCAACCGGTCTGGTCTGGTTTGAGACGTTCTAAACCATCTCAGGCCGGTCAAAACCGGATTGAGCCGGTCTTGTCTGGTTTCAGCCAGTCAAAACCGCTTTGTGGCCCGCTTTCAGCCGGTCTGGGCCGGTCTGGTCCTGTTTGATCCGGTTTCAGCTTGTCTGTGCCGGTCGAGTCTGGTTTGATCCGGTCAAAACTGCTTTGAGCCAGTCAAAAGCGGTTTGAGCCGGTCTGGTCTGGTTTGATCCGGTGAAAATCAGCTCAGGTCGGTCAAAATCGGTTTGAGCCTGTCTGGCCTCGCTTGAACCGGTCAAAACCGGTTTGTGGCCCAGTTTTAGGCAGTCTGGGGCGATCGGGTATGGTTTGATCGGATTGTAGCCGGTCTGGGCCAGTCTGATTAGGTTTGATCCGGTCTCATCTGGTCAAACCCGGTTTTAGCCGGTGAAAACCGGTTTCAGCCGGTCTGGTGTGGTTTAAGTCGGTCAAAACCTGTTTGAGCCGGTCAAAACCGGTTTGAGCCGGTCTGGTCTGGTTCGAGACAGTGAAAACCATTTCAGGTCGGTCAAAACCACTTTGAGCCGGTCAAAACCGGTTTGAGTCGGTCTGGTCTGGTTCGAGCCGGTGAAAACCGGCTCAGGTCGGTCAAAACCGCTTTGAGCCAGTCAAAACCGGTTCGAGCCGTTCAAAACCGTTTTGTGCCAGTCAAAACCGCTTTGAACAGGTCTGGTCCGGTTTGAGCTGGTCTAATCAGGTCAAAACCGGTTTAAGCCGCTGAAAACAGGTTTTACCCAGTCTGTAGTCGTTTGAGCCAGTCAAAACCGGTTTCAGCCGGTCAAAACCGGATTGAGGGAGTCAAAACGGGTTTGAACTGGTCTGGTCTGGTTTGGGCCGGTCAAAACCGGCTCAGTTCGGTCAAAACCGGTTTGAGCCGGTCTGGTCTGGTTTGCACCAGTCAAAACCAGTTTGTGGCCCAGTTTTAGGGGGTCTGGGCCGGTCTGGTCCAGTTTGATGCGATTTTAGCCAGTCTGGGCCGGTCTGATTCGGTTTGATCTGGTCTCATCCGGTCAAAACCGGTTTCAGCCGGTCTGGTGTGGTTTGAGCCGGTCAAAACCGGTTTGAGCCTGTCTGGTCTGGTATGAGCCAGTCTGGTATGGTTTGAGCTGGTCAAAACCGGTTCGAGGCGGTCAAAACTGGATTGAGCCGGTTTGGTCTTGTGGAAGTCAGTCGAAACCAATTCGAGCCTGTCTGAGCCGGTCTGGTCCGGTTTGACCCGGTCTAATGACGTCAAAACCGGTTGGGGCCGTTGAAAACCGGTTTTAGCCGGTCTGGAGTTGTTTGAGCTGGTCAAAACCGGTTTGAGCCTGTCAAAACCGGATTGAGCCAGTCAAAACCGGTTTGAACCTGTGTGGTCTGGTTTGAGCCGGTCAAAACCGGTTTGAGCCGGTCTGCCCTGGTTTTAGCCGGTCTGTGCCGCTCTCGTCTGGTTTGATCTGGTTTCAGATGGTCTGGGCCTGTCTGGGCCAGTTTGATCCGGTGTGATACAGTCTGGTCCGGTTTGATCCGTTGTCATCCGGTCAAAACCGGTTTGAGCCGCTCTGGTCCGGATTGAGCCGGTCTGGACTGGTTTGTGCCAGTCAAAACCGGTTCGAGCTGGTCAAAACCGGTTTGAGCTGGTTTGGTCTGGTTGAAGCCAGTGAAAACCGATTTGAGCCTGTCTGAGCCGGTCTGGTCCGCTTTGATCCGGTCTATTCAGGTCAAAACCGGTTTGAGCTGGTGTAAACCCGTTTTTAGCCGGTCTGCAGTGGTTTGAGCTGGTCGAAACTGGTTTCAGCCGGTCTGGTGTGGTTTGAGCCGGTCAAAACCGGTTCGAGCCGTTCAAAACCAGTTTGTGCCAGTCAAAACCGCATTGAATCGATCTGGTCTGTTTTCAGCTGGTCTAATCAGGTCAAAACCGGTTTAAACCGCCGAAAACCGGTTTTAAATGATCTGGAGTGGTTTGAGCCGGTCAAAACCGGTTTCAGCCTGTCAAAACCAGATTGAGGCAGTCAAAACCGGTTTTGAACCGGTCTGGTCTGGTTTGCACTGATCAAAATCGGCTCAGGTCAGTCAAAACCAGTTTGAGCCGGTCTGGTCTGGTTTGCACCATTCAAAAACCGGTTTGTGGCCCAGTTTTAGGCGGTCTGGGCTTGTCTGGTCCGGTTTGATCTGATTTTAGCTGGTCTGGGCCGGTCTGATTCGGTTTGATCTGGTCTTATCCGGTCAAAACCGGTTTTAGCCAGTCAAATCCGGTTTCAGCCGGACTGGTGTGGTTTGAGCATGTCAAAACCGGTTTGAGCCGGTATGGTCTGGTTTGAGCCGGTCTGGTCTGGTTTGAGCTGGTCAAAACAGGTTCGAGCCAGTGAAAACTGGATTGAGCCGGTTTGGTCCGGTTGAAGTCATTCGAAACCAATTCGAGCCTGTCTCAGTCGGTCTGGTCCAGTTTGACCCGGTCTAATCACGTCAAAACCGGTTTGGGCCGTTGAAAACCGGTTTTAGCCGGTCTGGAGTTGTTTGAGCTGGTCAAAACCGGTTTGAACCGGTCCAAACCGCATTGAGCCAGTTCTAAACCAGTTTGAACCTGTCTGGTCTGGTTTGAGCCGGTCAAAGCCGATTTGAGCCAGTCTGGACCGGTTTTAGCCGGTCTGTGCCGCTCTCGTCTGGTTTGATCCGGTTTCAGCCGGTCTGGGCCTGTCTGGGCCAGTTCGATCCGGTGTGAGCCAGTCTGGTCCGGTTTGACCCGTTGTCATCCGGTCAAAACCGGTTTGAACCGCTCTTGTCCGGATTGAGCCGGTCTGTTCTGGTTTGAGCCAGTCTAAACCGGCTCAGGCTGATCAAAACCGGTTTGAGCCGTTCTGGTCTGGTTTGAGCCAGTCAAAAGCGGATTGTGTCCCGGTTTCAGCCGGTCTGGGCCGGTCTGCTCCGGTTTGATCTCGTTTCAGCTGGTCTGGGTTGGTCGAGTCCGGTTTGATCCGGTCAAAACCGCTTTGAGCCGGGCAAAACCGGTTTGAAACGGTATGATCTGGTTTGAGCCGGTCTGCTCTGGTTTGAGCCAGTCAAAACCGGTTCGAGCCGGTCAAAATCGCTTTGTGACGGTCTGGTCTGGTTTGAACCGGTCAAAACCGGTTTGTGGCCCAGTTTTAGGCATTCTGGGCCGGTCTGGTCTGGTTTCATCCGATTTTAGCCGATCTGTGCGCGTCTGATTCGGTTTGATCCGGCCTCATCTGGTGAAAACCGGTTTTAGCCGGTCAAAACCGGTTTCAGCCTGTCAGGTGTGGTTTGAGCAATTCAAAACTGGTTTGACCTGGTCAAAACAGGTTTGAGCCGGTCTGGTCTGGTTTGAGCCGGTCTGGTCTGGTTTGAGCCGGTCAAAACCGGTTTGAGCCGGTTTGGTCTAGTTGAAGCCAGTCAAAACCGATTCGAGCCTGTCTGAGCCGGTCTGGTCCGGTTTGATCCGGTCTAATCGGATCAAAACCGGTTTGAGCCAGTGAAAACCGGTTTTAGCCGGTCTGGAGTGGTTTGAGCCGGTCAAAACCGGTTTGAGCCAGTCAAAACCGGTTTGAACGGATCTGGTCTTGATTGAGCCGTTCAAAACCGGCTCAGGTCTATCAAAATCGGTTTGAGCCAGTCTGGCCTGGTTTGAAACGGTCAAAACCGGTTTGTGGCCCAGTTTTAGGCAGTCTGGGCCCGTCGGGTACGGTTTGATCTGCTTTTAGCCTGTCTGGGCCGGTCTGATTCGGTTTGATCTGGTCTCATCCGGTCAAACACGTTTTTAGCCGGTGAAAACCGGTTTCAGCCGGTCTTTTGTGGTTTGAGTCGGTCAAAACCGGTTTGAGCCGGTCTGGTCTGGTTTGAACTGGTCAAAACCGGTTTGTGTCCCAGTTTTAGGCAGTCTGGGCCGGTTGGGTATGGTTTGATCCGATTTTAGCCTGTCTGGGCCGGTCTGATTCGGTTTGATCCGGTCTCATCTGGTCAAACCCGGTATTAGCCAGTCAAAACCTGTTTCAGCCGGTCTGGTGTGGTTTGAGCTGGTCAAAACCAGTTCGAGCCGTTCAAAACCGGTTTATGCCGATCAAAAGCGGATTGAACCGGTCTGGACTTGTTTGAGCTGTTCTAATCAGGTCACAACTGCTTTAAGCCGGTAAAAACCGGTTTTATACGGTCTGGAGTGCTATGAGCCGGTCAAAACTGGTTTCAGCTGGTCAAAACCGAATTGAGGCAGTCAAAACTGGTTTGAACCGGTCTGGTCTGGTTTGAGCCGTTCTAAACCATCTCAGGCCTGTCAAAACCGGTTTGAGCCTGTCTGGTCTGGTTTCAGCCGGTCAAAACCGCTTTGAGGCCCGCTTTCAGCCGGTCTGGGCCGGTCTGGTCCTGTTTGATCCGGTTTCAGCTTGTCTGTGCCGGTCGACTCTGGTTTGATCCGGTCAAAACCGCTTTGAGCCGGTCAAAACAGGTTTGAGCCGGTCTGGCCTGCCTTGAACCGGTCAAAACCGGTTTGTGGCCCAATTTTAGGCAGTCTGGGACGGTCGGGTATGGTTTGATCCGATTTTAGCTGGTCTCGGCCCGTCTGATTCGGTTTGATCCGGCCTCATCCGGTCAAAACCGGTTTTAGCCGGTCAAAACCGGTTTCAGCCTGTCTGGTGTGGTTTGAGCAGTTCAAAACCGGTTTGACCCGGGCAAAACAGGTTTGAGCCGGTCTGGTCTGGTTTGAGCCGGTCTGGTCTGGTTTGAGCCGGTCAAAACCGGTTTGAGCCGGTTTGGTCTGGTTGAAGCCAGTCAAAACCAATTCGAGCCTGTCTGAGCCAGTCGGCTCCGGTTTGATCCGGTCTAATCGGATCAAAACCGGATTGACCCAGTGAAAACCGGTTTTAGCCCGTCTGGAGTGGTTTGTGCCGGTCAAAACCGGATTGAGCCAGTCAAAACCGGTTTGATCCGGTCTGGTCTTGATTGAGCCGGTCAAAACCGTCTCAGGTCGATCAAAATCGGTTTTGAGCCGGTCTGGCCTGGTTTGAACCAGTCAGAACCGGTTTGTGGCCCAGTTTTAGGCAGTCTGGGCCGGTCGGGTATGGTTTGATCCAATTTTAGCCGGTCTCGGCCGGTCTGATTCAGTTTGACCCGGTCTCATCCGGTCCAACCCGATTTGAGCCGGTCAAAACCGGTTTCAGCCGGTCTGGTGTGGTTTGAGCCAGTCAAAATCGGTTCGAGCCGTTCAAAAACCGGTTTGTGACGATCAAAAACCGGATTGAACCGGTCTGGTCTGATTTGAGCTGGTTTTAATCAGGTCAAAAACCGGTTTTAGCCGGTAAAAAACGGGTTTTTACCCGGTCTGGAGTGGTTTGAGCCGGTCAAAACCGGTTTCAGGCCGTCAAAAACCAAATTGAGGCAGTCAAAACCGGTTTGAATTGGTCTGGTCTGTCTTGAGCCGGTCAAAACCGGTTCAGGTCAGTCAAAAACGGTTTGAGCCGATCTGGTCTGATTTCAGCCAGGTCAAAACCGCTTTGTGGCCCGCTTTCAGCCGGTCTGGTCCGGTCTGGTCCTGTTTGACCCGCTTTCAGCTCATCTGGGCCGGTTAGAGGTCTGGTTTGATCCGGTCAAAACTGCTTTGAGCCGGTCAAAACCAGTTCGAGCCGGACTGATCTGGTTTGAACTGGTCAAAACCGGTTTGTGTCCCAGTTTTAGGCAGTCTAGGCCGGTCGGGTATGGTTTTGATCCGATTTTAGCCTGTCTGGGCTGGTCTGAGTCGGTTTGATCCGGTCTCATCTGGTCAAACCCGGTATTAGCCGGTCAAAACGGGTTTTAGCCGGTCCTGGTGTGGTTTGAGCCGGTCAAAACCGGTTCGAGCCGTTCAAAACCGGTTTGTGACGATCAAAACCGGATTGAACCGGTCTGGACTGTTTTGAGCTGGTCTAATCAGGTCAAAACCGGTTTAAGCCGGTAAAGACGGGTTTTACCTGGTCTGGAGTGGTTTTGAGCAGGTCAAAACTGGTTTCAGGCGGTCAAAACCACTTTGAGCCAGTCAAAACCGGTTTGAGCCGGTCTGGTCTGGTTTGAGCTGGTGAAAACCAGCTCAGGTCGGTCAAAATCGGTTTGAGCCAGTCTGGTCTGGTTTCAGCCGGTCAAAACCGCTTTATGGCCCGATTTCAGCCGGTGTGGGGCCGGCCTGGTCCTGTTTGATCTGCTTTCAGCTGTTCTGGGCGGGTAGAGTCTGTTTGCTCTGTCAAAACTGCTTTGAGGCGGTGAAAACCGGTTTGAGCCGGTTTGGTCTGGTTTGAACCCGTCAAAACCGGTGTGCGGCCCAGTTATAGGCAGTCTGGGCCGGTCGTGTACGGTTTGATCCGATTTTAGCCGGTCTGGGCCGGTCTGATTCGGTTTGATCTGGTCTCATTCGGTCAAAACCGGTTTTAGCTGGTCAAAACCGGTTTCAGCCGGTCTGGTGTGGTTTGAGCAGGTCAAAACCGGTTTGAGCCGGTCTGGTCTGGTTTGAGCCGGTCTGGTCTGGTTTGAGTTGGTCAAAACAGGTTCGAGCCGGTGAAAACTGGATTGAGCCGGTTTTGGTCTGGTTTGAAGTCAGTCGAAACCAATTCGAGCCTGCTGAGCCGGTCTGGTCCAGTTTGTCCCGGTCTAATCAGGTCAAAAGCGGTTTGGGCTGTTGAAAACCGGTTTTAGCCGGTCTGCAGTGGTTTGAGCCGGTCAAAACCGGATTGAGCCAGTCAAAACCGGTTTGAACCGGTCTGGTCTTGATTGAGCTGGCCAAAACCAGCTCAGGTCGATCAAAATCGGTTTGAGCCGGTCTCGCCTGGTTTGAACCGGTCAAAACCGGTTTGTGGCCCAGTTTTAGGCAGTCTGGGCCGATCGGGTATGGTTTGATCCGACTTTAGCCGCTCTGGGCCAGTCTGATTCGGTTTGATCCGGTCTCATCTGGTCAAACCCGGTTTTAGCCGGTCAAAACCGGTTTGAGCCGGTCAAAACCGGTTTTGGCCGGTCTGGTCTGGTTTGAGTCGGTCTGCTCTGGTTTGAACTGGTCAATACCGGTTTGAGCTGCTCAAAACCGGATTGAGCCGGTTTGGTATGGTTGAAGTCAGTCGAAACGAATTCCAGCCTATCTGAGCCGCTCTGGTCCTGTTTGACCCAGTCTAATCAGGTCAAAACCGGTTTGGGCCGTTGAAAACCGGTTTTAGGCGGTCTGGAGTGGTTTGAGCTGGTCAAAACCGGTTTGAGCCGGTCTGGTCTGGTTTGAGTTGGTCAAAACAGGTTCGAGCCGGTGAAAACTGGATTGAGCCGGTTTGGTCTGGTTGAAGTCAGTCGAAACCAATTCGAGCCTGCTGAGCCGGTCTGGTCCAGTTTGTCCCGGTCTAATCAGGTCAAAAGCGGTTTGGGCTGTTGAAAACCGGTTTTAGCCGGTCTGCAGTGGTTTGAGCCGGGCAAAACCGGATTGAGCCAGTCAAAACCGGTTTGAACCGGTCTGGTCTTGATTGAGCTGGCCAAAACCAGCTCAGGTCGATCAAAATCGGTTTGAGCCGGTCTCGCCTGGTTTGAACCGGTCAAAACCGGTTTGTGGCCCAGTTTTAGGCAGTCTGGGCCGATCGGGTATGGTTTGATCCGACTTTAGCCGCTCTGGGCCAGTCTGATTCGGTTTGATCCGGTCTCATCCGGTCAAACCCGGTTTTAGCCGGTCAAAACCGGTTTGAGCCGGTCAAAACCGGTTCGAGCCGTTCAAGACCGGTTTGTGCCAGTCAAAACCGCATTGAACCGGTCTGGTCCGGTTTGAGCTGGTCTAATCAGTTCAAAACTGGTTTAAGCCGCTGAAAACAGGTTTTAACCAGTCTGTCGTGGTTTGAGCCGGTCAAAACCGGTTTCAGCCGGTCAATAACCGGATTGAGGGAGTCAAAACGGGTTTGAAACGGTATGCTCTGGTTTGGGCCGCTCAAAACCGGCTCAGTTCGGTCAAAACCGGTTTGAGCCAGTCCGTTCTGTTTTGCACCGATCAAAACCGGTTTGTGGCCCAGTTTTAGGCGGTCTGGGCCTGTCTGGTCTGGTTTGATCCGATTTTAGCCTGTCTGTGCTGGTCTGATTTGGTTTGATCTGGTCTCATCTGGTCAAAACCGGTTTTAGCCAGTCAAAACCGGTTTCAGCCGGTCTGGTGTGGTTTGAGCAGGTCAAAACCGGTTTCAGCCGGTCTGGTCTGGTTTGAGCCGGTCTGGTCTGGTTTGAGCTGGTCAAAACACGATCGAGCTGGTGAAAACTGGATTGAGCCGGTTTGGACTGGTTGAAGAAGGTCGAAACTAATTCGAGCCTGTCTGAGCCGGTCTGGTCCGGTTTGACCTGGTCTAATCAGGTCAAAAACGGTTTGGGCCGTTGAAAACCGGTTTTAGCAGGTCTGGAGTGGTTTGAGCTGGTCAAAATTCGTTTGAGCCGGTCAAAACCGGATTGAGCCAGTCAAAACCGGTTTGAACCTGTCTGGTCTGGTTTGAGCTGGTCAAAACCGGTTTGAGCCGGTCTGCCCCGGTTTTAGCCGGTCTGTGCCACTCTCATCTGGTTTGATCCAGTTTCAGCCGGTCTGGGCCTGTCTGGGCCAGTTCGATACGGTGTGAGCCAGTCTGGTCCGGTTTGATCCGTTGTCATCCGGTCAAAACCGGTTTGAACCGCTCTGGTCCGGATTGAGCCTGTCTGGTCTGGTTTGAGCCGGTCTAAACCGGCTCAGGTTGGTCAAAACCAGTTTGAGCCGGTCTGGTCTGGTTTGAGCCAGTCAAAACCGGTTTGTGTCCCGGTTTCAGCCGGTCTGGGCCGGTCTGCTCCGTTTTGATCTGGTTTCAGCTTGTCTGGGTCGGTCGAGTCCGGTTTGATCCGGTGAAAAACGCTTTGAGCCGGTCAAAACCGGTTTGAAACGGTATGATCTGGTTTGAGCCGGTCTGCTCTGGTTTGAGCCGGTCAAAACCGGTTCGAGCCGGTCAAAACCGCTTTTAGC